>NC_053024.1:543320662-543549156 GCF_003073215.2 Triticum urartu
CAGGTGCAGCTTTTATCCAGGAGTTAAACCAACACATTCGACGTCAGGAGAACCAGATGTGCACAGACATGATAGATCTGAAGAAGGCGAGGACAAGAATCAAGGAACTGGAGGAAGAACTCAAGGCTACTCGTGAAGATTATGAAGAGGAAATTGAAGTATTAGTGGAGAAGAATGACGATTTGATCAAGAAGATTGTAATATTCATGGATGGCCCTACACCAGTAGAATAAGATGAAGAACCCAAGGAGATTCGTCCGGAAGACTACATCATCATCGACGACACCGACTCGGATCCAGATGATAGCGATGATGACTATGTTGATGAAGCTGGAGCAGATATCATGGAGTCTGCAACCGAAGAATATTTTTAGTAGACCACCTCATCAGTAGTAGTAGTCCACCATGTAAATATAGTAGTCCGAGCACTTTTGCGATAGTTAGATCGATTGTATGCCTTTGTTTGATTGATTGAATGAAGTGAATTGTTTGCTTTTGCCTCATGTGCATATAGGTAGTGTTTTCTCTTTAGACCCCTCTCTATTCTTAAATCTCATCTTTTCTAAAACCTCAGATGCCTCTGAGACGTGACCCCGGATTTACCTTCCCACCGGAGCTCACCCAGTTGATCCAGCAGTAGAACACATTGATGCAGTTGTTAGTCCAGAATCAGAATCAGGGGAACAACAACAACAACCCACCACCACCACCACCTGTTGATCACTTAGCCCGTTTTCTTAGGCTGAATCTGCTGGTGTTTTCTAGTAGCACCGAGCCGATAGTAGCAGATGATTGGCTCTGCAAGACCGCTAGAGAGTTGACCACAGCAGGATGCAAGGATGCGGAAAAGGTGAAGTTTGCCGCACATCAGCTTGAAGGACCCACATCATCATGGTGGGAGAATTTCACAGCCACTTTCCATGTCGACACTGTCACATGGGACCAGTTTCAGCAGGCTTTTCGAACTGCCCATGCTTCAGCAGGAGCTATGGCCATAAAGAAGCGAGAGTTTCGCAATTTGCGCCAAGGAGGACAGACAGTTGGCCAGTATGTGGAGGACTTTAGTAAACTAGCACGTTATGCCCCAGATGACGTTGCTACGGATGTAGCTAAGCAGGAGAAGTTTCTGGAAGGACTGAATGATGAGTTGAGCATGCAGTTGATGGTAGCAACCTTCAACAACTACCAAGAGTTGGTAGATCGTGCTCTCATGATTGAAGGGAAGCAACGGCATATTGAGAATCGCAAGAGGAAGTATGGACAAGGGAAGCACAATTCAGGAGCTCAGCAGAAGCCACGTTTTACCCCTAGACCAGGAGGAAATTTTCAGCATACCCATGGAGGAGGTAGTTCGCACAATCACAATGGCACCAAGAATGGTAATGGTAATGGAGGAAGCAACGGCCAGAACCGCACCAACCCATCGACCCCAGCCAAGAGAGACCTGAGCCAAGTCACTTGCTTTAAGTGCCAGAAGACCGGACATTATGCCAATGAATGTCCTGAATCCCAGAATGGAAATGGCAATGGAAGCTTTGGGAAGAAGCCGAACCCTTTCAACAGGGGACGGGTGAACCACGTTAACGTGGAGGAGGTTGAAGAGCAGCCGGATGCAGTAATCGGTAAGTTTTTGGATAAGTCATTTACTGCACTTGTTCTTTTTGATAGCGGTGCATCGCATTCATACATATCAAGGGGATTTGTGGATAAGTATAACCTGCCCACCAAAGTTCTTAGAACACCTATGTTAGTAAGCTCACCAGGAGCGGAGTATATGGCTAGCCAAGGATGTTTTCAAGTGCCATTAAGTATAGGTAGGCATGTATTTCCCTCAGATTTGATAATATTGGAATCACAAGGTTTGGATGTAATTCTGGGTATGGATTGGTTGTCGGTGTATGGAGGAAACATCGATTGCGCCAGTAAGTCGATCTTGCTTACCACCCCAGAAAGGAGAAGGATCAAGTATGTATCCCGGCATGTGCCGAAGAGGACTCAAGTAAATTGTCTAACAGGAGTTGTGTAGGAGGAAGTACCAGTAGTGAAGGATTTCCCCGATGTATTTCCAGAAGAATTGCCAGGCATGCCACCGGATAGAGATATTGAGTTTTTGATTGAGCTTTTGCCAGGCACAGGGCTAATATCAAAGAGACCATATAGGATGCCCGCAAAGGATTTGGTGGAAATCAAGAAGCAGATTAAGGAGTTACTGGATAAGGGATATATTCGCCCAAGTTCATCGCCTTGGGGATCACTAGTACTTCTAGTGGAAAAGAAGGATGGATCGTTAAGGATGGTTGTTGATTATCGAGGATTGAATGAAGTAACCATCAAGAACAAGTACCCACTACCGATGATAAATGATATGTTTGATCGATTGCAAGGAGCTAAGGTATGTTCCAAGATCGATCTGCGATCAGGATACCACCAGTTGAAGATTCGAGAACAGGATATACCTAAGACGGCTTTTACCACCAGGTATGGACTGTATGGGTATACCATTATGTCATTTGGTCTAACTAACGCACCTGCATATTTTATGAACATGATGAACAAAGTGTTTATGTAGTTCTTGGATAAGTTCGTCATAGTGTTCATTGATGATATCCTGGTTTACTCGAAGAATGAAGAGGAGCATAAGGAGCATTTGCGTTTGGTTCTTGGAAAGCTCAGAGAACATCAATTATATGCCAAATTTAGCAAATGTGAGTTTTGGTTGAAGGAAGTTGGATTTCTCGGACACGTTATATCCGGAGAAGGTATAGCAGTAGATCCCACTAAAGTTGATACTGTGACCAAGTGGGAAGCGCCAACAACAGTTGGAGAGATCCGGAGTTTTCTTGGACTTGCAGGATACTACCGGAGGTTTATTGAGAATTTCTCAAAGATTGCGAAGCCTATGACGGAGTTGTTGAAGAAGGATACCAAGTTCAAATGGACTGAGGAATGTGAGGCTAGTTTCTAGGAGTTGAAGAAATGTTTGTTTACCTCACCCGTGTTGATTTTACCTGATCAGACCAAAGATTATGAGGTGTACTGTGACGCTTCACGTCGAGGACTTGGAGCAGTTCTTATGCAGGAAGGAAGAGTTGTTTCATATGCCTCACGACAGCTTAAGCCTCATGAGTTGAATTATGCTACGCATGATTTGGAGTTAGCAGCCGTAGTGCATGCATTGAAGACTTGGAGACATTTTCTGATTGGAAACCATTGCGAGGTGTACACGGATCATAAGAGTTTGAAGTATATTTTCACACAGAAGGAGTTGAACCTCAGACAAAGAAGATGGTTGGAGCTCATCAAGGATTATGATATGAAATTGCATTATCACCCCGAAAAGGCTAACGTAGTAGCTGACGCGTTAAGCCGTAAGAGCCATGTCAACACCCTAATGACGGGAGATTTACCAAGGGAGTTTGCCGAAAATCTTCGAGACCTATGTTTGGAAATAGTTCCAAGAGGCTATGTAGCAGCATTGGAGATTTAGTCTACTTTGATGGATAAGATCAGAGAAGCTCAAAAGACTGATAAGGAGATTGCCGCTATAAAAGAGAAAATGAGCAAAGGAAAAGCTAAGGGATTTCGTGAAGATGAGCACGATACCTTATGGTTTGAAGACCATGTTTATGTGCCTAATGATTTGGAGATCAGGAAGTTAATTTTACAAGAGGCCCATGATTCACCGTATTCGATTCACCCAGGAAATACCAAGATGTATTTGGATTTGAAGGATACTTTCTGGTGGACCGGAATGAAGAAGGATATTGCAGAGTATGTAGCAGTTTGTGATGTATGTGAGAGAGTAAAGGCAGAGCATCAGAAGCCAGCAGGATTGCTACAGCCATTGCCGATACCCGAATGGAAGTGGGATAAGTTAGGCATGGATTTTATTACAGGATTTCCCAGAACATGTTCAGGCTATGACTCGATACGGGTTGTAGTCGATCGTTTGACATAGGTAGCTCATTTCATTCCAGTGAAGACTACCTATACCAGTGCAAAGTTGGCAAAGATATACATGACTAGAATCGTTTGTCTGCATGCAAGGAGCATAGTATGAGATAGAGGAACCCAATTTACCTCAAAGTTCTGGAATCAGTTGCATGAAACTTTGGGTACCAGACTGGAGTTTAGCACAACTTTCCACCCGCAGACATATGGACAGACCGAGAGAGTCAATCAGATTTTGGAGGATATGCTAAGAGCTTGTGCGCTAGATTACGGATCTAGTTGGGACGAGAATTTGCCGTATGTAGAGTTCTGTTACAACAACAGCTATCAATACAGTTTGAAGATGGCCCCTTTCGAAGCCTTGTATGGAAGAAGGTGCAGGACCCCATTGTCTTGGGATGAAGTTGGAGACCGCCAGTTGTTTGGACCGGATCTGATAAGGGAGTCTGAACAGAAAGTGAAATTGATTCGCGATAGGCTCAAGGTAGCCCAATCCAGGCAGAAGAGCTACGCAGATTCTAAATGCAAGGAGACATTTTACGAAGTCGGAGACGAGTTTATCTTCGAGTATCACCACTTCGAGGAGTTAAGCGCTTTGGAGCTAAGGGAAAGTTAGCGCCACATTTTGTAGGCCCATACAAAGTTTTGGAGCGTATGGGAGAAGTAGCCTACAGGTTGGAATTGCCCGAAGGATTGTCGAGAGTTCACGACATGTTCCATGTCTCCCAGTTGAAGAAGTGCCACGCAGAGATGGCTGGCATACCGCTGAGAGATACGGTACCACTGGAAGCAATTCAGTTGGACAGTGATTTGACCTATGAGGAGAAACCAGTTAAGATTCTAGAGTATGCCAGTCGAGTCACCCGCAGCAAGGTTATCAAGTTTTGCAAGGTTCAGTGGAGCCACCACACGGAGGACGAAGCCACCTGGGAACGAGAGGAAGATTTGCTGAAGGACCACCCTCACCTATTTTCTAGCCAACCCGAATCTCGAGGGCGAGATTCATCTTAAGGGGGTAGGTTTGTAACATCCCAAATTTTCAATTTGGAATGTTATACACTAGATCATCATTGCATATCATATTTGTTGCATTTTGGTTGATCCTAGAAATTTTACGCAACTCAAGGACCCTCGGAGAGAGTTGGGGATTTCGTTATTTTCATATTTGAGTTGTCTCAAATTTTGAAAATAGGATCATTTGATTTTATTTATTTTATTTTCAATTATTTCTATTACAAAAATATGAGAGAGGGAATAAAATGACTTTCCCAAAATAAAGAAATATTGAGGATTTAATAAAAAAATCAAATAAGATTTTATTTTGGTTTTATTTGCTATTTTATTTGAATTTAGGAAAAAATGCGCGTTTTTCAAAATTGCATTTAGGCCCCAAATAAATGTTCATCCTGTGCGGCTTGATTTTAGAAGCCGGGGAAAATTTATTTCGGGATTTTTGGAGTCCGTTTAGTATTTCTTTTGTTTTTTTCCGAGCATAATTATTTAAAAAAAAATCCGAACCGACCTTGGGCCGTAACCGGCCAGGACTCCTCCTGGCAGGGCCTTTTTATAGCGCCCCGAGGCCCCGGCCGAAGCCCAAGCCGCCCCACCCGAAAACCCTAACCCTAGCCGGCCCCCGCCGCCGCCGCCCCGCCGCGCCGCCACGCCGGACCGCCGCCGTTTTCGGAGTCGCCGGAGGTAGTTTTTTTTTCGCCTCCGGTTTTTCTCAAAAAAACCGTTTGGTTTTCCGACGGTTTTGCTCATTTTTTTAGTTTCGGTTTTTTTAAATAGATCAGTTTTTCCGGTTTATTTAATTAGCGAGCGTTCGCCCGTTCGTTCGTTTTAACGAACGTTCGTCGTTTTTCTTTTTCTCGGATTAAATCCGTGATTTTTTTGACCGCGATTTCTAATCCGATTTTCGTTTTAGTCTAACTTTTCGCTCGTTTATCGGAATCAGGCGATTCAAGCGCCTGGAGTTTCGTCTCGAAACCCTCTTTCCGTTTAACCAACTCAAAAAAGTTTTTGCCACTGTAAAAATTTCCCTAGATCCAGAATAGTAAACAAAGCCTGTTTTTTGCCGTTTGTCTTTCGTTGCTTCGTTCGGTTTGATTCTTTTTACCAACCGGAGTTCTTAAGTTGAACTTTCTGGTTAGATCACTTATTTGAGTTTTACCTATGCATTGGTTGAGTACTTATTGTGTACTTGTTTGTTTGCGATAGAGTACCCGGAGTGCGCCGCTTGCTACTTCGAATCGCTAGGTTTCTCGGATCATCAGCAAGGCAAGTAACACTTTGATCATACTTTCCCACTACCCAGTTTTATTGCATTAGATCAATCCTCACACATTGCATGATTAGGATCTAATTAAATTGTGGGTTTGGTAAGTAGTTGAGGTAGTACCTATTACCTGTTATAATCAAACACTTGGGAGTTACTTCTATGTTTGCTTATTATGCCATGCTATGCTAGTAGACGTGGATTGGGTGAGTGTATCCATGACAGATGTGAGACTGTTAATTAATGGTTTATTTAAGATGGCAACTTAAACACACATCTGGGTGGATTGAGGCACCTGGGTATTCCAGCGATTGCCTGTTTTTCTTTTGGACCGCCACCCAGGCTCAAAGGGATCATGAGATTATTCATGCTAGAAACTTCCGTGTGCAGCCACAAGCTATTATGGGCTCTAGCATAGTTGATTAAGTTGTGGGAACTCTTACAGTGGTAGACTAGCAGATGTAGGGGAAACTAGATGTAACGGTCTACCCGATCGTAAGGTGATAGCGCTTCTGAAAGACTATGTCTCGGTCATCCGTCTTCTCAAACACCATGTAGTGCGAGAAACCAAACGGAGGCGATTGAGTCTTGTGGGGAAAAGTGCGCAAACCTCTTCAGAGTGTATAAACTAATCATGATTAGCCGTGTCCCCGGTTATGGACATCTTTGAGTATCTAGTACCTGGATTATCATGTGAATCTCAACATGTTACTCTAAAATTAATTTTTGTTGTGTTTTGTTTAATGATGATGCTTAATTGGGATTGAGAATGCTGTCAACCATTCTCAATGTTTAACAACTACCATGATAGTTAAATAAAATTTATTCCTTTGTAGTAGGAAAAAAATTGGCTTTACGCAAAACTGTAACCATAGAGCTTTCCACCAGCCAAATATGCATATAGAATAGCCTATTTCATTCCATTACTCTTTATGTGTTATTTTGCCAGCATATTCCATGTCTGACCCATTTCGGGCTGCAACGTTAATGTTGTAGACTTTTCAGACGACGATTAAGGAGTTTTTAGGTCGTAGTTCTATACACAGTGATGCCATTGGAGTTGATGGACTCACTTATCTTCTAAGCCTTCCGCTGTTATCGTTATTAGATGGCCTTAAGCCATATTTATTGTAATGAGTTCTCTTTTGAGACACTCGATGTAATAAGTGTGTGATTGCTACTCTATTATAAATCCTTCAAGTACTGTGTGGTGTTAGCATTACTGATCCAGGGATGACACCTGAGCACAGAGATTGGACCTTTTGAGGTCTGGTCGCTACAGACACATTTCTATGATTTGGGTTCGAGCTTATCAGGTTGAAGCTTTTTCACATAAGCATCGCAACCCCAAACTTTAAGAAACGACAACTTGGGTTTCTTGCCAAACCATAGTTCATAAGGTGTCGTCTCAATGGATTTTGATGGTGCCCTATTTAACGTGAATGCAGCTGTCTCTAAAGCATAACCCCAAAACGATAGCGGTAAATCAGTGAGAGACATCATAGATCACACCATATCTAATAAAGTGCGGTTGCAACGTTCGTACACACCATTACGTTGTGGTGTTCCAGGTGGCATGAGTTGCGAAACTATTCCGCATTGTTTCAAATGAAGACCAAACTCATAACTCAAATATTCACTTCCACGATTAGATCGTAGAAACTTAATTTTCTTGTTACGATGATTTTGCACTTCACTCTGAAATTCTTTGAACTTTTCAAATGTTTCAGACTTATTTTTCATCAAGTAGATATACCCATATATGCTCAAATCGTCTGTGAAGGTAAGAAAATAACGATACCCGCCGCGAGCATCAACACTCATCAGACTGCATACATCAGTATGTATTATTTTCCAGTAAGTCTGTTGCTCGCTCCATTGTTCCGGGGAACGGATTCTTAGTCATCTTGCCCATGAGGCATGGTTCGCAAGCGTCAAGTGATTCATAATCAAGTGATTCCAAAAGCCCATCAGCATGGAGTTTCTTCATGCGCTTTGCACCAATATGACCTAAACGGCAGTGCCACAAATAAGTTGCACTATCATTATTAAACTTATATCTTTTGGCTTCAATACTATGAATATGTGTATCACTACTATCAAGATTTAGTAAAAACAGACCACTCATCAAGGGTGCATGACCATAAAATATATTATTCATATAAATAGAATAACCATTTTTCTCTCATTTGAATGAATAACCGTCTCGCATCAAACAAGATCCAGATATATTGTTCATGCTCAATGCTGGCACCAAATAACAATTGTTTAGGTCTAAAACTAATCCCGAAGGTAGATGTAGAGGTAGCGTGCCGACGGCGATCACATCAACTTTGGAACCATTTCCCACATGCATCGTCACCTCGTCCTTAGCCAATCTTCGCTTAATCCATAGACCTTATTTCGAGTTGCAAATATTAGCAACAGAACCAGTATCAAATACCCAGGCTCTACTACGAGCATTAGTAAGGTACACATCAATAACATGTATATCAAATATGCCTTTCACTTTGCCATCCTTCTTCTCCGCCAAATACTTGGGGCAGTTCCGCTTCCAGTGACCAGTCCCTCTGCAGTAGAAGCACTCAGTCTCAGGCTTATGTCCAGACTTGGGCTCCTTCACTTGAGCAGCAACTTGCTTGATGTTCTTCTTGAAGTTCCCCTTCTTCCATTACCATTTTTCTTGAAACTGGTGGTCTTGTTGACCATCAACACTTGATGCTCCTTCTTGATTTCTAGCTCCACAGCCTTTAGCATTGTGAAGAGCTCGGGAATCGTCTTATCCATCCCTTGCATTTTATAGTTCATCACGAAGCTCTTGTAGCTTGGTGGCAGTGATTGAAGAACTCTGTCAATGACACTATCATCAAGAAGATTAACTCCTAGCTGAGTCAAGTGGTTGTGGTACCCGGGCATTCTGAGTATATGTTCACTGACAGAACTATTCGCCTCCATTTTGCAGTTGTAGAACTTACTGGAGACTTCATATCTCTCAGTCCGGGCATTTGCTTGAAATATTAACTTCAACTCCTAGAACATCTCATATGCTCCATGACGTTCAAAACGTCGTTGAAGTCCCGATTCTAAGCCGTAAAGCATGACACACTGAACTATCGAGTAGTCATCAGCTTTGCTTTGCCAGGTATTCATAACATCTAGCGTTGCTCCTGCAGCGGGTTTGTCACCTAGCGGTGCTTCCAGGACGTAATTCTTCTGTGCAGCAATGAGGATAATCCTCAAGTTACGGACCCAGTCCGTGTAGTTGCTACCATCATCTTTCAACTTAGCTTTCTCTAGGAATGTATTAAACTTCAACTGAACAACAGCACGGGGCATCTATCTACAACAACATAGACATGCAAAATACTATCAGGTACTAAGTTCATGATAAATTAAAGTTCAATTAATCAAATTACTTAAGAACTCCCACTTAGATAGACATCCCTCTAATCATCTAAGTGATCACGTGATCCATATCAACTAAACCATGTCCGAACATCACGTGAGATGGAGTAGTTTTCAATGGTGAACATCAGTATGTTGATCATATCTACTATATGATTCACACTCGACCTTTCGGTCTCAGTGTTCCAAGGCCATATCTGCATATGCTAGGCTCGTCAAGTTTAACCCGAGTATTCTGTGTGTGTAAAAACTAGCTTGCACCCGTTGTATGTGAACGTAGAGCTTATCACACCCGATCATCATGTGGTGTCTCGGCACGACGAACTGTAGCAACGGTGCATACTCAGGGAGAACACTTATATCTTGAAATTTAGTGAGAGATCATCTTATAATGCTACCGCCAAACTAAGCAAAATAAGATGCATAAAGGATAAACATCACATGTAATCAATATAAGTGATATGATATGGCCATCATCATCTTGTGCCTTTGATCTCCATCTCCAAAGCACCGTCATGGTCATCATCGTCACCGGCTTGACACCTTGATCTCCATTGAAGCATCGTTGTCATCTCGCAAACTATTGCTTCTATGACTATCGCTACCGCTTAGTGATAAATTAAAGCAATTACATGGCGATTGCATTTCATACAATAAAGCGACAACCATATGGCTCCTACCAGTTACCGATAACTCCGTTACAAAACATGATCATCTCATACAATAAAATTTAGCATCATGTCTTGACCATATCACATCACAACATGCCCTTTAAAACAAGTTAGACGTCCTCTACTTTGTTGTTGCATGTTTTACGTGGCTGCTACGGGCTGAGCAAGAACCGTTCTTACCTACAAATCAAAAACCACAACGTGGTATAGTGATTGCTTTTTGATCTTTAGAAAGAACCATGTTCATTGAATCCAATTCAACTAAAGTTGGAGAAATAGACACCCACAAGCCACCTGCGTGCGAAGCACGTCGGCAGAACCAGTCTCGCGTAAGCGTACGCGTAATGTCGGTCTGGGCCGCTTCATCCAACAATACCGCTGAATCAAGAATCCACTAGTGACGGCAAGCAGTATGTATATACCCACGCCCACAACTCCTTTGTGTTCTACTCGTGCACATAACATCCATGCATAGACCTAGCTCGGATGCCACTGTTGGGGAACATAGTAATTTCAAAAGAAAATTCCTACGAACATGCAAGATCTATCATGGTGATGCATAGCAATGAGAGGGGAAGAGTGTTGTCCACGTACCCTCATAGACCGTAAGCAGAAGCGTTATGACAAAGCGGTTGATGTAGTCGAACGTCTTCATGATCCGACCGATCCTAGCATCAAAGGTACGGCACTAATGTCTACTACACAACCTTCTTCTTGTAGACGTTGTTGGGCCTCCAAGTGCAGAGGTTTGTACGACAGTAGCAAATTTCCCTCAAGTGGATGACCTAAGGTTTATCATTCCGTAGGAGGCGTACGATGAAGATGGTCACTCTCAAGCAACCCTGCAACCAAATAACAAAGAGTCTCTTGTGTCCCCAACACACCCAATACAATGGTAAATTGTATAGGTGAACTAGTTCGGCGAAGAGATGATGATACAAGTGGTATATGGATAGTAGATAATGGTTTTTGTAATCTGGAAATATAAAAATAGCAAGGTAACTAATGATAAAAGTGAGCGTAAACGGTATTGCAATGCGTTGAAATAAGGCCTAGGGTTCATAATTTCACTAGTGCAAGTCCTCTCAACAATAATAACATAATTGGATCACATAACTATACCTCAACATGCAACAAAGAGTCACTCCAAAGTCACTAATAGCGGAAAACAAACGAAGAGATTATGGTAGGGTACGAAACCACCTCAAAGTTATTCTTTCCAATCAATCCGTTGGGCTATTCCAATAAGTGTCACAAACAGCCCTAGATTTCGTACTAGAATAACACCTTAAGACACAAATCAACCAAAACTCTAATGTCACCTAGATACTCCAATGTCACCTCAAGTATCCGCGGGTATGATTATACGATATGCATCACACAATCTCAGATTCCTCTATTCAACCAACACATAGAACCTCAAAGAGTGCCCCAAAGTTTCTACAGGAGAATCACGATCAAAACATGTGCCAACCCCTATGCATAGGTTCATGGGCGGAACCCGCAAGTTGATCACCAAAACATACATCAAGTGAATCACGTGGTATCCCATTGTCACCACGGATACGCACGGCAAGACATACATCAAGTGATGTCAAATCTTCAAAGACTCAATCCGATAAGATAACTTCAAAGGGGAAACTCAATCCATTACAAGAGAGTAGAGGGGGAGAAAACATCATAAGATCCAACTATAATAGCAAAGCTCGTGATACATCAAGATCGTGCCAAATCAAGAACACGAGAGAGAGAGAGAAAGAGAGATCAAACACATAGCTACTGGTACATACCCTCAGCCCCGAGGGGGGACTACTCCCTCCTCATCATGGAGAGCACCGGGATGATTAAGATGGCAACCGGAGAAGGATTGCCCCCTCCGGCAGGGTGCCGGAACGGGTCTAGATTGGCTTTCGGTGGCTACGGAGGCTTCTGGCAGCGGAACGCCCGATCTATTGTGCTCCCCGACCGTTTTAGGGTATATGGAGATACATAGGCGGAAGAAGTACGTCAAGGGGGGCACAAGGGGCCCACGAGGGTGGAGGGCGCACCCCCCTGCCTTGTGCCTTCCTCGTGGCTTCCCTTACGTGGACTCCAAGTCTGCGGGGTTGCTTCCTTCCAAAAATAAGTTCCATGAAGTTTCAGGTCAATTGGACTCTGTTTGATTTTCTTTTTCTGCAATACTCTAAAACAAGGAAAAAATAGCAACTGGCACTGGGCTCTGGGTTAATAGGTTAGTCCCCGAAAATAATATAAAAGTGTATAATAAAGCCCATAAACATCCAAAACAAAAGATAATATAGCATGGAGCAATAAAAAATTATAGATACGTTGGAGACGTATCAGCATCCCCAAGCTTAATTCCTGCTCATCCTCAAGTAGGTAAATGATAAAAATGGAATTTTTGATGCGGAGTGCTACTTGGCATAATTTCAATGTAATTCTTCTTAATTGTGGTATGAATATTCAGATCCGAAAGATTCAAGATAAAAGTTCATATTGACATAGAAACAATAATACTTCAAGCATACTAACTAAGCAATCATGTCTTCTCAAAATAACATGGCCAAAGAAAGTTCATCCCTACAAAATCATATAGTTTAGTCATGCTCCATTTTCGTCACACAAGAATGCTCTCATCATGCACAACCCCTATGACAAGCCAAGCAATTGTTTCATACTTTAGTAATCTCAAACCTACAAACTTTCACGCAATATATGAGCGCGAGCCATGGACATAGCACTATGGGTGGAATAGAATATGATGATGGGGGTTATGTGGAGAAGACAAAAAAGGAGAAAGTCTCACATCAACGAGGCTAATCAATGGGCTATGGAGATGCCCATCGATTGATGTTAATGCAAGGAGTAGGGATTGCCATGCAACGGATGCACTAGAGCTATAAATGTATGAAAGCTCAACAAAAGAAACTAAGTGGGTGTGCATCCAACTTGCTTGCCCACGAAGACCTAGGGCACTTGAGGAGGCCCGTTGTTGGAATATACAAGCCAAGTTCTATAATGAAAATTCCCACTAGTATATGAAAGTGACAACACAAGAGACTCTCTATCATGAAGGTTATGGTGCTACTTTGAAGCGCAACTATGGAAAAGGATAGTAACATTGTCCCTTCTCTCTTTTTCTCTCATTTTTAGGCCTTTTTCTTTTTATTTTTTTATATGGCCTTTCTCTTTTTTTCCTCACTTGGGACAATGCTCTAGAAAATGATGATCATCACACTTCTATTTATTTACAACTCAATGATTACAACTCGATGCTAGAACAAAAGATGACTCTATATGAATGCCTTCGGTGGTGTACCGGGATTGCGATGAATCAAGAGTGACATGTATGAAAAATTATGAACGGTGGCTTTGCCACAAATACGATGTCAACTACATGATCATGCAAAGCAATATGACAATGATGATGCGTGTCATAATAAATGGAGTGGTGGAAAGTTGCATGGCAATATATCTCGGAATGGCTATCGAAATGCCATAATAGGAAGGTATGGTGGCTGTTTTGAGGAAGATATAAGGAGGTTTATGTGTGAAAGAGCATATCATATCACGGGGTTTGGATGCACCGGCGAAGTTTGCACCAACTCTCAATGTGAGAAAGGGCAATGCATGGTACCGAAGAGGCTAGCAATGATGGAAGGGTGAGGGTGCGTATAATCCATGGACTCAACATTAGTCATAAAGAACTCACATACTTATTGCAAAAATCTACAAGTCATCAAAAACCTCGGCACTACGCACATGCTCCTAGGGGGATAGATTGGTAGGAAAAGACCATTGCTCGTCCCCGACCGCCACTCATAAGGAGGACAATCAAAGAACACCTCATGTTTCAAATTTGTTACACAACGTTTACCATACGTGCATGCTACGGGACTTGCAAACTTCAACACAAGCACTTCTCAAATTCACAACTACTCAACTAGCACGACTTTGATATTATTACCTCCATATATCAAAACAAACATCAAGCATCAAACTTCTCTTAGTATTCAAAACACTCATAAAAATTACTAATCTTGAATACCTAGCATATTAGGATTATTTAAGAAAATTACCGTGCTATTTAAGACTCTCAAAATTGTTGGGGAACGTAGCAGAAATTCGAAATTTTCTACGCAACACCAAGATCAATCTATGGAGTAATCTAGCAACGAGGGAAGGAGAGTGCATCTACATACCCTTGTAGATCGCTAAGTGGAAGCGTTCAAGAGAACAGGGTTGATGGAGTCGTACTCGTCGTGATCCAAATCACCGATGATCCTAATGCTGAACTGACAGCACCTCCGCGTTCAACACACGTACAGCCCGGTGACGTCTCCCATGCCTTGATCCAACAAGGAGAGAGGGAGAGGTTGAGGAAGACTCCATCCAGAAGCAGCACAACGGCATGGTGGTGATGGAGGAGCGTGGCAATCCTGCAGGGCTTCGCCAAGCACCGCAGAAGAGGAGGAGGAGAGGGATGCAGGGCTGCACCAACGAGAGATCGAATCGCGTCTGTTATGGGCAGCCCTAGGCCTCATATATATAGGGGAAGGGGAGGGGCTGCGCCCCCTCTAGGGTTTCCACCCCTAGGGGGGGTGGCAGCCCTAGATGGGGAGCAAGGGGGCGGCCAAGAGGGGATGGGAGAGGGAGGCGCACCAATATGGGCCCTAAGGCCCATATCCCATTAGGGTTTGCCCCT
Source organism: Triticum urartu (assembly GCF_003073215.2). NCBI lineage: Eukaryota > Viridiplantae > Streptophyta > Magnoliopsida > Poales > Poaceae > Triticum > Triticum urartu. The sequence continues at coordinate 543,335,670 of NC_053024.1, forward strand.
CTCTATCTCTTAGGCACATGGGCCTTAGTGGGGCTGGTGCCCTTGGCCCATGTAGGCCAAGGAACACTCCCTACAGCCCATGTGGCCCCCCGGGGCTGGTGGCCCCACTTGGTGGACCCCCGGGACCCTCCCGGTGGTCCCGGTACATTACCGATAAACCCCGAAACTCTTCCGGTGACCAAAACAGGACTTCCCATATATAAATCTTTACCTCCGGACCATTCCGGAACTCCTCGTGACGTCCGGGATCTCATCCGGGACTCCGAACAACATTCGGTAACCACATACAAACTTCCTTTACAACCCTAGCGTCATCGAACCTTAAGTGTGTAGACCCTACGGGTTCGGGAGACATGCAGACATGACCGAGACGTTCTCCGGTCAATAACCAACAGCGGGATCTGGATACCCATGTTGGCTCCCACATTTTCCACGATGATCTCATCGTATGAACCACGATGTCAAGGACTTAATCAATCCCGTATTCAATTCCATTTGTCTAGCGGTACGATACTTGCCCGAGATTTGATCGTCGGTATCCTGATACCTTGTTCAATCTCGTTACCGGCAAGTCTCTTTACTCGTTCGGTAACAACACATCATCCCGTGATCAACTCCTTGATCACATTGTGCACATTATGATGATGTCCTACCGAGTGGGCCCAGAGATACCTCTCCGTTTACACGGAGTGACAAATCCCAGTCTCGATTCGTGCCAACCCAACAGACACTTTCGGAGATACCTGTAGTGCACCTTTATAGTCACCCAGTTACGTTGTGACGTTTACACCCAAAGCACTCCTACGGTATCCGGGAGTTGCACAATCTCATGGTCTAAGGAAATGATACTTGACATTAGAAAAGCTTTAGCATACGAACTACACGATCTTCTAGTGCTATACTTAGGATTGGGTCTTGTCCATCACATCATTCTCCTAATGATGTGATCCCGTTATCAATGACATCCAATGTCCATGGTTAGGAAACCATAACCATCTATTGATCAACGAGCTAGTCAACTAGAGGCTCACTAGGGACATGGTGTTGTCTATGTATCCACACATGTATCTGAGTTTCCTATCAATACAATTATAGCATGGATAATAAACGATTATCATGAACGAGGAAATATAATAATAATCAATTTATTATTGCCTCTAGGGCATATTTCCAACAGTCTCCCACTTGCACTAGAGTCAATAATCTAGTTCACATCGCCATGTGATTAACACTCACAGGTCACATCGCCATGTGACCAACACCCAAAGAGTTCTGGGTTTGATCATGTTGCTTGTGAGAGAGGTTTTAGTCAACGGGTCTGAACCTTTCAGATCCGTGTGTGCTTCACAAATCTCTATGTCATCTCCTAGATGCAGCTACCACGTTCTATTTGGAGCTATTCCAAAAAATTTGTTCTACTATACGAATCCAGTTTACTACTCAGAATAATCTGGATTAGTGTCAAAGTTTGCATCAGCGTAACCCTTTACGACAAACTCTTTTACCACCTCCATAATCGAGAAAATTCCTTAGTCCACTAGTTACTAAGGATAACTTTGACCACTGTCCTGTGATCTGTTCTTGGATCACTCTTGTACCCCTTGACTGACTCATGGCAAGGCACACTTCAGGTGCGGCACACAGCATAGCATACTGTAGAGCCTATGTCTTAAGCATAGGGGACGACCTTCGTCCTTTCTCTCTATTCTGCCGTGGTCGAGCTTTAAGTCTTAACTTCATACCTTACAACTCAGGCAAGAACTCCTTCTTTGACTGATCCATCTTGAACAACTTCAAGATCATGTCAAGGTATGTGCTCATTTGAAAGTACCATTGAGCGTTTTGATCTATCCTTATAGATCTTGATGCTCAATGCTCAAGTAGCTTAATCCAGGTTTTCCATTGAAAACACTTTCCAAATAACCCTATATGCTTTCCAGAAATTCTACGTCATTTCCGATCAATAATATGTTAAAACATATACTCATCAGAAATTCTATAGTGCTCCCACTCACTTCCTTGGAAATACAAGTTTCTCATAAATTTTGTATAAACCCAAAATCTTTGATCATCTCATCAAAGTGTACATTCCAACTCCGAGATGCTCACTCCAGTCCTCAGAAGGATTGCTAGAGCTTTGCATCCTTATTAGCATCTTTTCAGGATTGACAAAACCTTTCAGTTGTATCACATACAACCTTTCCTCAAGAAAATCATCGAGGAAACAATGTTTTTGACATCCTATCTGCAAGATTTCATAAATAATGCAGTGACTGCTAATATAATTCCAACAGACTCTTAGCATCGCTACGAGTGAGAAAATCTCACCTTAGTCAACTCCTTGAACTTGTCAGAAAACATCTTAACGACAAGTCGAGCTTTCTTAATGGTGACATTTACCATCATTGTCCGTCTTCCTTTTAAAATCCATCTACACTCAACAGCCTTACGACCATCAAGTAGTTCTTCCAAAGTCTACACTTTGTTTTCATACATGGATCCTCTCTCGGATTATATGGCCTCAAGCCATTTATCGGAATCCAGGCCCACCATCGCTTCTCCATAGCTCGTAGGTTCATTGTTGTCTAGCAACATGACTTCCAAGACAGGATTACGTACCACTCTGAAGTAGTACGCATCCTTGTCATCCCACGAGGTTTGGGAGTGACTTGATCCGAAGTCTCATGATCAATATCATAAGCTTCCACTTCAATTGGTGTAGGTGCCACAGGAACAACTCTTTGTGCCCTGCTATACACTAGTTGAAGTGACGGTTCAATAACCTCATCAAGTCTCCACCATCCTCCCACTCAATTCTTTCGAGAGAAACTTTTCCTCGAGAAAGGACCCGATTCTAGAAACAATCCTTTATTGCTTTCGGATCTAAGACAGGAGGTATACCCAACTGTTTTGGGTTGTCCTATGAAGATGCATTTATCCGCTTTGGGTTCGAGCTTATCGGCCTGAAACTTTTCCACATAAGCGTCGCAGCCCCAAACTTTTAAGAAATGACAGCTTAGGTTTCTCTAAACCATAGTTCATACGGTGTCATCTCATCGGAATTACGTGGTGCCCTATTTAAAGTGAATGTGGTTGTCTCTAATGCTTAACCCATAAAACTATTGTGGTAATTCAATGAGAGACAACATGGTATGCATCATATCCAATAGGGTGCAGTTATGATGTTCGGACACACCATCACACTATGGTGTTCCAGGCTGTATTAGTTGTGAAACAATTTCCACAATGTCTTAATTCTGTGCCAAACTCGTAATTCAGATATTCATCTCTATGATCATATCATAGATCTTTTATCCTCTTGTCACGACGATCTTTCAACTTCACCCTGAAATTACTTGAACCTTTCAATAATTCAGACTCGTGATTCATCAAGTAAATATACTCAACATCTACTCAAATCATCTGTGAAGTAAGAACATAACGATATCCACTACACGCCTCAGCACTCATTGGACTGCACACATCAAAATGTATTACTTCCAGCAAGTTGCTTTCTGGTTCCATTTTACTGAAACCGAGGCTTTCAGTCATCTTGCCCATGTGGTATGATTTGCATGTCTCAAGTGATTCAAAAACAAGTGAGTCCAAACGATCCATTTGCATGGAGTTTCTTCATGCATATACACCAATAGACATGGTTCGCATGTCTCAAACTTTTCAAAAACGAGTGAGCCCAAAGATGCATCAACATGGAGCTTCTTCATGCATTTTATACCTATATGACTTGCGTGGCAGTGCCACAAGTAGGTGGTACTATCATTACTATCTTTTGGCATGAACATGTGTATCACTACGATCGAGATTCAATAAACCATTCATTTTAGGTGTAAGACCATTGAAGGTTTATTCAAATAAACAGAGTAACCATTATTCTCCTTAAATGAATAACCGTATTGTGATAGACATAATCCAATCATGTCTATGCTCAACGCAAACACCAATCTCGATGGTAGAGGGAGCGTACGATATTTGATCAACCTTGGAAATACTTCCAACACATATCGTCAGCTCATCTTTAGCTAGTCTCCATTTATTCCGTAGCTTTTGTTTCGAGTTACTAACACTTAGTAACCGAACCGGTATCTAATACCCTGGTGCTACTAGGAGTACTAGTAAAGTACACATTAACATAATGTATATCCAATATACTTCTATCGACCTTGCCAGCCTTTTAATCTACCAAGTATCTAGGGTAATTCTGCTCCAGTGGCTGTTCCCCTTATTACAGAAGCACTCAGTCTCGGGTTTGGGTTCAACCTTGGGTTTCTCCACTAGAGCAGCAACTGATTTGTTGTTCCATGAAGTATCCCTTTCTTGCCCTTGCCCTCCTTGAAACTAGTGGTTTCACAAACCATCAACAATTGATGCTCCCTTTTGATTTCTACTTTTGTGGTGTCAAACATCGTGAATATCTCAAGGATCATCATATATGTCCCTGATATATTATAGTTCATCACAAAGCTCAAGCAGCTTGGTGGTAATAACTTCAGAGAAACATCACTATCTTATCTGGAAGATCAACTCCCACTTGATTCAAATGATTGTTGTACTCAGACAATCTGAGCACAAGCTCAACAATTGAGCTTTTCTCCCTTAGTATGTAGGCTAAGAAAATCGTCGGAGGTCTTATACCTCTTGACGTGGGCACGAGCCTGAAATCCCAATTTCAGCCCTCAAAACATCTCATATGTTTCGCGACGTTTCAAAAACGTCTTCGGTGCCTCAACCCTAAACCGTTTAACTGAACTATCATGTAGTTATCAAAACGTGTATGTAGATGTTCGCAACATCCACAGACAACGTTCGAGGTTCAGCACACTGAGCGGTGCATTTAGAACATAAGCCTTCTAAGAAGCAGTGAGGACAATCCTCAGTTTACGGACCTAGTCCGTATAATTGCTACTATCAACTTTCAACTAATTTTTCTCTAGGAACATATCTAAATAGTAGAACTAAAGCGCGAGCTACGACATAATTTGCAAAATCCTTTTGACTATGTTCAGGATAATTAAGTTCATCTTATGAACTCCCACTCAGATAGACATCCCTCTAGTCATCTAAGTGATTACATGATCCGAGTCAACTAGGCCGTGTCCGATCATCACGTGAGACGGACTAGTCAACATCGGTGAACATCTTCATGTTGATCGTATCTGCCATACGACTCATGCTCGACCTTTCGGTCTCTTGTGTTCCGAGGCCATGTCTATACATGCTAGGCTCGTCAAGTTAACCCTAAGTGTTTTGCATGTGTAAAACTGTCTTACACCCGTTGTATGTGAACGTAAGGATCTATCACACCCGATCATCACGTGGTGCTTCGAAACGACGAACTTTAGCAATGGTGCACAGTTAGGGGAGAACACATTCTTGAAATTGTAATGAGGGATCATCTTATTTACTACCGTCGTTCTAAGCAAATAAGATGTATAAACATGATGAACATCACATGCAATCAAATAATAGTGACATGATATGGCCAATATCATATAGCTCCTTTGATCTCCATCTTGGGGCTCCATGATCATCTTGTCACCGGCATGACACCATGATCTCCATCATCATGATCTCCATCATCGTGTCTTCTTGAAGTTGTCTCGTCATCTATTACTTCTACTACTATGGCAAACGCTTTAGCAATAAAGTAAAGTAATTACATGACGTTTAAGTTGACACGCAGGTCATAAATAAATAAAGACAACTCCTATGGCTCCTGCCGGTTGTCATACTCATCGACATGCAAGTTGTGATACCTATTACAAGAACATGATCAATCTCATACATCACATATATCATTCATCACATCCTTTTGGCCATATCACATCACATAGCATACCCTGGAAAAACAAGTTAGACGTCCTCTAATTGTTGTTTGCATATTTTACGTGGCTGCTATGGGTTTCTAGCAAGAACGTTTCTTACCTACGCAAAAACCACAACGTGATATGCCAATTGCTATTTACCCTTCATAAGGACCCTTTTCATCGAATCCGATCCGACTAAAGTGGGAGAGACTGGCACCCTCTAGCCACCTTATGGAACTAGTGCATGTCAGTCGGTGGAACCTGTCTCACGTAAGAGTACGTGTAAGGTCGGTCCGGGCCGCTTCATCCCACGATGCCGCCGAATCAAGATAAGACTAGTAACGGCAAGCATATTGAACAAAATCAACGCCCACAACTTCTTTGTGTTCTACTCGTGCATAGAATCTACGCATAAACCTGGCTCTGATACCACTGTTGGGGAACGTAGCAGAAATTCAAAATTTTCTACGCAACACCAAGATCAATCTATGGAGTAATCTAGCAACGAGGGAAGGAGAGTGCATCTACATACCCTTGTAGATCGCTAAGCGGAAGCGTTCAAGAGAACGGGGTTGATGGAGTCGTACTCGTCGTGATCCAAATCACCGATGATCCTAGTGCTGAACGGACAGCACCTCCGCGTTCAACACACGTACAGCCCGGTGACGTCTCCCATGCCTTGATCCAGCAAGGAGAGAGGGAGAGGTTGAGGAAGACTCCATCCAGCAGCAGCACAACGGCGTGGTGGTGATGGAGGAGCGTGGCAATCCTGCAGGGCTTCGCCAAGCACCGCAGAAGAGGAGGAGGAGAGGGATGCAGGGCTGCACCAACGAGAGATCGAATCGCGTCTGTTATGGGCAGCCCTAGGCCTCATATATATAGGGGAAGGGGAGGGGCTGCGCCCCCTCTAGGGTTTCCACCCCTAGGGGGGGTGGCAGCCCTAGATGGGGAGCAAGGGGGCGGCCAAGAGGGGATGGGAGAGGGAGGTGCACCAATATGGGCCCTAAGGCCCATATCCCATTAGGGTTTGCCCCTCTCTATCTCTTAGGCGCATGGGCCTTAGTGGGGCTGGTGCCCTTGGCCCATGTAGGCCAAGGAACACTCCCTACAGCCCATGTGGCCCCCCCGGGGCTGGTGGCCCCACTTGGTGGACCCCCGGGACCCTCCCGGTGGTCCCGGTACGTTACCGATAAACCCCGAAACTCTTCCGGTGACCAAAAAAGGACTTCCCATATATAAATCTTTACCTCCGGACCATTCCGGAACTCCTCGTGATGTCCGGGATCTCATCCAGGACTCCGAACAACATTTGGTAACCACATACAAACTTCCTTTACAACCCTAGCGTCATCGAACCTTAAGTGTGTAGACCCTACGGGTTCGGGAGACATGCAGACATGACCGAGACGTTCTCCGGTCAATAACCAACAGCGGGATCTGGATACCCATGTTGGCTCCCACATGTTCCACGATGATCTCATCGGATGAACCACGATGTCAAGGACTTAATCAATCCCGTATTCAATTCCCTTTGTCTAGCGGTACGATACTTGCCCGAGATTTGATCGTCGGTATCCTGATACCTTGTTCAATCTCGTTACCGGCAAGTCTCTTTACTCGTTCGGTAACACATCATCCCGTGATCAACTCCTTGATCACATTGTGCACATTATGATGATGTCCTATCGAGTGGGCCCAAGAGATACCTCTCCGTTTACACGGAGTGACAAATCCCAGTCTCGATTCGTGCCAACCCAACAGACACTTTCGGAGATACCTTTAGTGCACCTTTATAGTCACCCAGTTACGTTGTGACGTTTGATACACCCAAAGCACTCCTGCGGTATCCGGGAGTTGCACAATCTCATGGTCTAAGGAAATGATACTTGACATTAGAAAAGCTTTAGCATACGAACTACACGATCTAGTGCTATGCTTAGGATTGGGTCTTGTCCATCACATCATTCTCCTAATGATGTGATCCCGTTATCAACGACATCCAATGTCCATGGTTAGGAAACCATAACCATCTATTGATCAACGAGCTAGTCAACTAGAGGCTCACTAGGGACATGGTGTTGTCTATGTATCCACACATGTATCTGAGTTTCCTATCAATACAATTATAGCATGGATAATAAACGATTATCATGAACAAGGAAATATAATAATAATCAATTTATTATTGCCTCTAGGGCATATTTCCAACAAAAATAATATAAGTGAATCATGAGAGTTCATCTATTTCTATAAAATAAAACCACCACCGTGCTCTAAAAATATATAAGTGAAGCACTAGAACAAATAACAAACTACTCCAAAAGATATAAGTGAAGACTCTCTAACATTTAAGAATTTAAGATCTTGGTATTTTATTCAAACAGCAAGCAAAAAAAAGTAAATAAAATGACGCTCTAAGCAAAACACATATCATGTGGCGAATAAAAATATAGCTCCAAGTAAAGTTACCGATGAATGAAGACGAAAGAGGGGATGCCTTCCGGGGCATCCCCAAGCTTAGGCTCTTGGTTGCCCTTGAATATTACCTTGGGGTGCCTTGGGCATACCCAAGCTTAGGCTCTTTCCACTCCATATTCCATAGTCCATCGAATCTTCACCCAAACTTGAAAACTTCAGAACACAAAACTGAACAGAAAACTCGTAAGCTCCGTTAGTATAAGAAAATAAATCACCACTTAGGTACTGTAATTAACTCATTCTAAATTCATATTGGTGTAATATCTAATTTATTCCAACTTATCTATGGTTCATACCCTCCGATACTACTCATAGATTCATCAAAATAAGCGAACAACACATCGAAAACAGAATCTGTCAAAAACAGAACAGTCTGTAGTAATCTGGATCAAACGTATACTTCTGGAACCCCAAAAATTCTAAAATAAATTTCTGGACCTGAGGAATTTATCTATTAATCATCTGAAAAAATAATTAACTAAATGTCACTCTCCAAATAAAAATGGCAGCAATTCTCTTGAGCGCTAAAGTTTCTGTTTTTTTACAGCATGATCATAAAGACTTCACCCAAGTCTTCCCAAAGGTTCTACTTGGCACAAACACTAATTAAAACATAAAACCACATCTAAACAGAGGCTATATGAATTATTTATTACTAAACAGGAGCAAAAAGTAAGGAACAAAAATAAAATTGGGTTGCCTCCCAACAAGCGCTATCGTTTAACGCCCCTAGCTAGGCATGATGATTTCAATGATGCTCACATAAAAGATAAGATTTGAAACATAAAGAGAGCATCATGAAGAATATAACTTGCACATTTAAGCCTAACCCACTTCCTATGCATAGGGATTTTGTGAGCAAACAACTTATGGGAACAATAATCAACTAGCATAGGAAGGCAAAACAAGCATAACTCCAAAACATTAAGCACATAGAGAGGAAACTTGATATTATTGCAATTCCTACAAGCATATGTTACTCCCTCATAATAATTTTCAGTAGCATCATGAATGAATTCAACAATATAACCAGCATCTAAAGCATTCTTTTCATGATCTACAAGCATAGAAAATTTACTACTCTCCACATAAGCAAATTTCTTCTCATGAATAATAGTGGGAGCAAACTCAACAAAATAACTATCATGTGATTGAAAATTAAGATCAAGATGACAAGTTTCATGGTTATCATTGTTCTTTAAAGCATATGTGTCATCACAATAATCATCATAGATAGGAGGCATGCTTTCATCATAATAAATTTTCTCATCAAAACTTGGGGGACAAAAAATATCATCTTCATCAAACATAGCTTCCCCAAGCTTGTGGCTTTGAATATCATTAGCATCATAGATATTCAAAGAATTCATACTAACAACATTGCAATCATGCTCATCATTCAAAGATTTAGTGCCAAACATTTTAATGCATTCTTCTTCTAACACTTCAGCACAATTTTCCTTTCCATCATACTCACGAAAGATATTAAAAAGATGAAGCGTATGAGACAAACTCAATTCCATTTTTTGTAATTTTCTTTTATAAACTAAACTAGTGATAAAACAAGAAACTAAAAGACTCGATTGCAAGATCTAAAGATATACCTTCAAGCACTCACCTCCCCGGCAACGGCGCCAGAAAAGAGCTTGATGTCTACTACACAACCTTCTTCTTGTAGACGTTGTTGGGCCTCCAAGTGCAGAGGTTTGTAGGACAGTAGCAAATTTCCCTCAAGTGGATGACCTAAGGTTTATCATTCCGCAGGAGGCGTACGATGAAGATGGTCTCTCTCAAGCAACCCTGCAACCAAATAACAAAGAGTCTCTTGTGTCCCCAACACACCCAATACAATGGTAAATTGTATAGGTGCACTAGTTCGGCTAAGAGATGATGATACAAGTGGTATATGGATAGTAGATAATGGTTTTTGTAATCTGAAAATATAAAAACAACAAGGTAGCTAATGATAAAAGTGAGCATAAACAGTATTGCAATGCGTTGTAACAAGGCCTAGGGTTCATACTTTCACTAGTGCAAGTCCTCTCAACAATAATAACATAATTGGATCACATAACTATCCCTCAATATGCAACAAAGAGTCACTCCAAAGTCATTAATACCGGAAAACAAACGAAGATATTATGGTAGGGTACGAAACCACCTCAAAGTTATTCTTTCCAATCAATCCGTTGGGCTATTCCTATAAGTGTCACAAACAACCCTAGAGTTCGTACTAGAATAACACCTTAAGACACAAATCAACCAAAACCCTAATGTCACCTAGATACTCCAATGTCACCTCAAGTATCCGCGGGTATGATTATACGATATGCATCACACAATCTCAGATTCATCTATTCAACCAACACATAGAACCTCAAAGAGTGCCCCAAAGTTTCTACCGGAGAATCACGATGAAAACGTGTTCCAACCCCTATGCATAGGTTCATGGGCGGAACCCGCAAGTTGATCACCAAAACATACATCAAGTGAATCACGTGGTATCCCATTGTCACCACAGATACGCATAGCAAGACATACATCAAGTGTTCTCAAATCTTTAAAGACTCAATCCGATAAGATAACTTCAAAGGGGAAACTCAATCCATTACAAGAGAGTAGAGGGGGGAGAAAACATCATAAGATCCAACTATAATAGCAAAGCTCGCGATACATCAAGATCGTGCCAAATCAAGAACACGAGAGAGAGAGAGAGAGAGATCAAACACATAGCTACTGGTACATACCCTCAGCCCCGAGGGAGAACTACTCCCTCCTCATCATGGAGAGCACCGGGATGATGAAGATGGCCACCGGAGAAGGATTTCCCCCTCCGGCAGGGTGCCGGAACGGGTCTAGATTGGATTTCGGTGGCTATAGAGGCTTCTGGCGGCGGAACTCCCGATCTATTGTGCTCCCCGATCGTTTTAGGGTATATGGAGATATATAGGCGGAAGAAGTACGTCAGGGGGCCACGAGGGGCCCATGAGGGTGGAGGGCGCCCAGGGGGGTGGGCGCGCCCCCTGCCTCGTGGCTTCCTCGTGGCTTCCCTTACGTGGACTCCAAGTCTCCCAGGTTGCTTTCCTTCCAAGAATAAGTTCCGTGAAGTTTCAGGTCAATTGGACTCCGTTTGATTTTCCTTTTCTACGACACTCTAAAACAAGGAAAAAATAGCAACTGGCACTAGGCTCTGGGTTAATAGGTTAGTCCCAAAAATAATACAGAAGTGTATAATAAAGCCCATAAACATCCAAAACAGAAGATAATATAGCATGGAGCAATCAAAAATTATAGATACGTTGGAGGCGTATCAGGAACCTCCGCTGTCGGTGTCAAAACCGGCGGATCTCGGGTAGGGGGTCCCGAACTGTGCGTCTAGGCGGATGGTAACAGGAGGCAGGGGACACGATGTTTTACCCAGGTTCGGGCCCTCTTGATGGAGGTAAAACCCTACATCCTGCTTGATTTATTCTTGATGATATGGGTATTACAAGAGTTGATCTACCACGAGATCGAAGAGGCTAAAGCCTAGAATCTAGCCTATGGTATGATTGTATGTTGTCCTATGGACTAAAACCCTCCGGTTTATATAGTCACCGGAGGGGCTACAAAGGAGGAGATATCAATATCCGTACTTCCTAAGCTTGCCTTCCACACCAAGTAGAGTCCCATCCGGACACGAGATGAAGTCTTCAATCTTGTATCTTCATAGTCTAACAGTCTGGCCAAAGGATATAGTCCGGCTGTCCGGAGACCCCTAATCCAGGACTCCCTTAGTAGCCCCTGAACCAGGCTTCAATGACGATGAGTCCGGCGCGCAGTGTTGTCTTCGGCATTGCAAGGCGGGTTCCTCCTCCGAACACATCACAGAAGAGTTTGAATACCAAGATAGTGTCCGACCCTGCAAAATAAATTCCACATACCACCGTAGAGAGAATAATATTTCCACAAATCTTAATCTGCTGACATGCTTTGGCAACATGACATCAGGCCATGGCTCGGTGATCATTTGAATCGTTTTTCTTCAACCAGCTCCACACATAACGTGAGGCGGTTTCTTGACATGTCTTGTCAAAGCAGAGATCGTGTTCCCCTAATTACGGGATTCTCATCAATACGGTCGTGGGTAACCCAACCGGGCCTAGGACTCCTAGATTTTAGGCAAGTCCCAAACGGCCACTAGGAGGACGCTTGATATTCACCCTCTTTATAAAGGGACAAGGCTTTTACTTTTCCCTCTCGTGCTCAATCGAATCCTTCCCCCGCCTCGAGTTCTAACACCCAAAGCCCAGGTCAGGTGCTTCGGACCTTCAATCATGTCCGAATCTAGCCTTCATGGCCGGTGGATGCCCTCCTCCGTTACGGAAGAGGATATCAAGAAGTTGAGGGAGGCCAGATACCTGACCGCCGAGGTTTCGCATCGGCTGCCTGCCCGAGGGCAGGTCGTCCCTACTCCCGAACCCAACGAGAACGTTGTGTTCATCTCCCACTTCCTCCGAGGTCTAGGCCTCACTCTGGATCCCTTCGTTAGGGGTTTGATGTTCTATTACGGGCTAGATTTCCATGATCTAGCCCCGAACACCTTTCTCCACATCTCGGCATTTATTGTCGTATGTGAGGCCTTCCTCCGCATTACCCCTCACTTCGGCCTGTGGCTCAAGACCTTTGACGTGAAGCCGAAGATGGTCGAGGGGCAGCATGTAGCGTGCGAAGGCACATTAATAAGCAAGATCGCTGGAGCTCCATGGCCAAAGGGTTCCTTTCGAGAGGTGTCCAGATTATAGCAACGGGAGTGGTTTTACATCACAGCTCCCAGAAGTGCCAAGTGGGTGGCTGCCCCTGCTTTCCGCTCGGGCCCTCCACCACAACTGATGTCATGGATTAGCAGAGGGCTGAGCTGGGGTCCAGCCAAGGACGTTCCTATACTACAGAGCTGCATTCAAGATCTCTTTGAAGGAGATTTCAGTCTGGTTACGGTGGTGCAAGTCATGCTGGTTCATCGAGTCCAGCCTTGCAAACGCCGGCCCCTCCGCATGTGGGAGTTCAACCCAGAAGGACCGTGCACTATTCAGAATTTCCTCGGCCTGATGCACGAGGAGATGTATAAATCATTCTTCGGACCCCAAATAGAGTGTCCGGATACTACCGAGGATGTGGGCCTAAGCAGCAACCGCACTGCCGACCAAGTAAGTAATCCTCTAGCCGAACACACCGTCTTTCATTTATCATGACGTCATTCTGAGAAATCGCTCTTTGACCAGGACTGGCTAACAAAGGCGAAGATGATTCGATGTTCGGCCCCCCTTCCTGAGGGTTTGGACAATCCGGTACTGGAAAAGATGCTCGAGCTAGCACCTTGCCCGGAGCCCTCAAAGGAAGATAAAGGGGGGAATAATGAGGGCAAAAGCGGGCCCCCACCGCTACCAATTCCAACCGAGGGAATGAGCGCCTCCACGAGGGAGGATAACAAAGGGGAAGAATCCGACATTCTTTTGCCCCAGGGAAGGAAGAGGACCGCCTCTAAAGATCCGAAAGCCAAGGCTTCCAAACGGGAGAAGAAATCTCCACCAGAGGGTCCGGCCCCGGAGGATGCTCTTGCCACACAAAGTTCGTGCGGAGATCAGCCCTCTAACGAGCTGTAAGTTATCGAAAAATACTTGATAGTAAAGATATTCTACCTTTCTTCCAAGCAAAATAACCGAAGCATTTCTCTTGCAGTTCGAATCTCAGCCCTTCTCAACAAAGCTCCTCTTCGGGGGATCTTCTACCAGAGATGATGGAGAGCAAAACGCCTCCCCCGGACTCCTCCGCTCAAGAAGCGAGCAACCTTGAAGTGTCGTCTCGGAGGGCCTCCCCGGATCCGGTGAGGCCAGAAGATAATCCTATGGTCACCCGAAGTCCCCAGTATCCGGCTCTTGAAGAGAGCAAACAGAAGAGTCCGGCACCGTCTGGTATGCGGTCGGACATACTGAGGGAGCTGTTGGAGCGAGCGGCCATCTCAGAAGAACACTGTATGTTGATGGGTACGGTGACGGAAAGAATTTTGTCAGCCGAAAGCGGATTGCATGAGGCCTTTATGAGTCTACTGACGGGATTTGAGGTATGTGAAATGATATACTTTTTGATAGTACCGCACATTTTTAGGTGTGCCCTGTGTAGATAGTAGCCCCTGAGACTCTAGTTGTCGTCGAGAACGGCGGCGAACAGAGGATCGTAGTCCCAGGTAATAACCAAACTGCCTTTATGTGCAGGTGGCTGGAGCTCCGGTGGCTGGCCGGACTCATGAGATTGCCAAACTAAAGCGGCAACTGGATGTGGCGGATGCCGACATCGAGCTTGTTAATAAGCGGCTTGACGAGGCACAGGGTAAGTGATATTTTCTGGTGAATGTCACATAGTAAGAGCAGCGTGATGCCAGTATCTTTAATATGTTGTGACTGCAGATGGAGCTGCCACCATGGAGACCCTTCGGGCGGAACTTGCCCGAGCCAAAGAACAAACAAGAATTAGTAATGCGGCCGCTTTAAAGGCGGCCGAAGACTTAAGAGCCGAGAAGGCCGCGCATGGCGAGACCAAAGAGAAGATGGCCGAAATGGATGTAAAGTTAAAAAGACACTGCCGACCGTTGCCAGTTCCTTGAAGAAGAAAACCGAGCGAAGGCGACGGACCTTGAAAAGGCCACGATGGCGACCAAAGACACCCGCTCTGCTATGAGAGCGAAGAAGGAGGAGCTGCGTGAAGCCAGTGATATTGTGGCTGGGAAGCCCTTTATGCTGCGGAGGAAGTTCGGAGATCCGCGGTATGCCCCTCTAGATCGGCTGTGCAGTTCGGCAGACGCATATCTGGACTTGGCGGCGAGCGCGGTCGATGCGGCCGAATACTTCCGAGATCAAACAGATCGTGAAGTGGACAAGCTGTTCTGGTCACAGTTTAACGTTCCAGAGCGTCCGCTTCCATTGACTGATCAGCTAGCCAAATGGGCCGAACTCAATAGGTTGTCTAGACTCGCCATGAGGTCTGTCATGGATCAGCTGTGGCCGGAAAGGCCAAAGCTGAACAGCTATTTTAGCCTGGTGCAGCAGTTCCTTGGTGCGGTGCCGCGCATCAATGCGATGAAGAGGTCGGCGTGCATAGAAGGCTCGCGGATGGCCCTTGCCCATGTCAAAGCATACTGGGAGGAGATGGATGCTACCACTGTTGCGGCGCAGGGTTCGGCCATAGGCCGAGTGGCTGCTGAGCACTCTTTTGAGGAAGTTCTTGAGGGTGCTCGTTTGATAGAGGCCCAGTGCTCGAAGAATATTATGTTTGAGTGACATGTATTCCCATTGTAAAAACAATGTTTTTATTAAATTTATCAAGGCTGTATTTATACTTTTGCCCGAAAGTAATATGATGCCTCCTGTGCGGCCGTTTACGTATATATATATATATGTATATCCTGAAAGATTGCAGTCGTCGGCTTCAGCCCCCACACATATAATGCGGGGGTGTTCGCAGAAGATGCGTGTTCACAATTAATCCAACGTCTTGGTCCTATTAAGGAGGTGATAGCGCAGCGAACTAGGCAACCGGACTATAATGCTTTAACACTTTCACTTAGCCAGAGGAGTTTGACAGTGGGGCTACTATATAGCCCCTGGTGGCTCCGCACTCACCCGAATTCGGGGTGCGTACATGCCTGGCCGGGAAACGACCCTTCGTTAAGGTGGAGGAATTCTAAGATTCCGATAGGTCATCGAGTGGTTGACCAGTCTCACGCTATATCATGACAGTCAGTTTTTGGCTTTCTCTACTGAGGTGTTCGTCCGGATGAACCAGGGCACAGTCGCAGTAGTTCTCCTGGTGCCGCCTTAGCCGATAGAGCGGAACGTAAGGCAGCAAAACACAGGAGCCGGGAAAACCCAACATTTGACCAAAGACATGATTCGGAGCTGATGCATATAAGGCCAAACTCGCGACACCGAACACTCCCTAAGGTATTCGGTCTTTATTGTGGGCCCGAACAGTGCCCTTTGTAAGAAGCCCCTGGTGTCCAGGTACGTGCATTACTCTGACGTGGCCACATGCCAAGACGTCAGCATCCTTCTCAATTGTACTGAGAATCCGAGGGATGTGTATCAACAAGAGACAGTAAAAAAGGTTGACGCAGGGTCTTAATCTAAAAAGAATCCTTGGAACGGGTCCCTGCTGCACGTCTGCGCCTGTGTCTCCGTTGTGTCGTATCCTGGACGGGTGTAGCACGATGGTCATTTGTAAAAGAGAGGAACTTAGGCGAAAAGTTCTCGTGCAAAAGTTAGGTTTAAAGAACCATGTACAATTCAAGATGAGTAAAAATTGCCACTTGTCTGCACGCGTTGAGCCCCTTGTATTTGTAATAGGGGTGTGGCCATCAAACCTGTATGAATTACATATAGCTGCGTCGGACTCGTCTAACCGTGTCCATAGTCTTGACGACCTATCGAATGCTTTAGTTGGTGAGGCCATTTTAGTGTGCGGCTGCCAAGGCAGCCGCACTCTCTTCGGCGCGCAGGGATCGCTCAATATTTCCATTTACTGTAATGATGACATGTGGACTGGGCATCTTAAGCGTGAGGGAAGCGTAATGCGGTATTGCATTAAAGCGAGCGAAAGCTTCGCGTCCAAGTAGTGCTTGATAGCCACTTTGGAACGGAGCAATGTGGAAGGTTAAATTTTCACTATGGAAGTTACCGGGGAAGCCGAATATAACCTCTAGTAGTAGGGATTCCGTGCAATGAGCCCCTGGGCCTGGCGTTACTCCTTTAAAGGTAGTATTGTTGTGGCAAATTTTCGTTGGGTCTATCCCCATTTTGCGGATTGTGTCCTGATATATCAGGTTTAGACTGCTGCCACCGTCCATCGGGACTCGTGTGAAGTGGTATCCGTCAATTATTGGATCTAATACCAAGGCAGCCCATCCTGCGCCGGATACTTGCCGAGTAATCCTGATGGTCGAAGGTGATCGGTTGAGACGGCCAGTGGCAGAACTCCGCGGTGATAGGCCCTTGGGCATATTTATCTAGGAGTGCCGCTTTGTTTCTCCCCTTTATCACGTGTAACACATTTACTGTTTTGACTTCAGGTGGAAATTTCTTCTGTTCCCCAGTGCTTTGCTTGCGAGGCTCATCCTCGTCTTCGCTTGGTGTATCCTGCCCCTTATGTTCGGCGTTGAGCTTGCCGGATTGCTTGAAGACCCAACATTCTCTGTGGGTATGATTTGCAGGTTTATCGGGGGTGCTATGGATCTGACATATTTGGTCCAAAATTTTTTTTAGGCTGGACAATTCATCTCTGGCGCCTTTAGAGGGCGGCTTTTGCTGACCTGGCCGAGAACTTCTAAATCCGGCGTTTACCACCGTGCTCTTCGGGCTGTCTTCTTTATTCCGGCGCTTATTATTTTTGCTGCGTCGTTATTTCCCGTTTCCATCTCTAACTTTGGATGTACTTGGGTCGCTGGTGCTGCATCGGGCTATCCAGCTGTCCTCGCCCGCGTAAAAGAGGGTCATGAGGCTTGTTAATGCTGCCATTGTTCTCGGCTTTTCTTGGCCGAGGTGTCTGGCAAGCCATTCGTCTCGGACGCTGTGTTTAAAAGCTGCCAAGGCTTCGGCGTCCGGACAGTCGACTATTTGGTTCTTTTTAGTAAGAAACATGTTCCAAAGCTTTCGGGATGACTCTCCGGGCTGTTGAGTTATATGACTTAAATCATCCGCATCCGGAGGTCAGACATAAGTCCCTTGAAAATTTGCCCGAAAAGCGTCTTCGAGCTATTCCCAGCTTCCAATGGAGCTTTCGGGGAGGCTTTTAAGCCAGTGCCGAGCTGGCCCTTTGAGTTTGAGGGGTAAATACTTAATGGCATGGAGATCATCTCCTCGAGCCATATGGATATGGAGGATATAGTCCTCAATCCAGACCCCAGGGTATGTTGTTCCGTCGTATGCCTCTATGTTTACGGGTTTGAATCCCTCTGGAAATTCATGGTCCAGCACCTCGTCGGTGAAACATAGGGGGTGTGCGGCACCCCTGTATCCGTGTTGTTCGGATGTTTGTTGTGTTGCATCGTATGCTAGAGCGCGCTTGCGTAGTCCATAGATGGATCTGGTTGTGCCATCCTTTTGATGCGAGCCTTCGCGTGGATCGTGTATTGGCTTATGTGCGGCGTTGTTTGCCGCTCTATGTTGGCCGTGAGGTCGTCTATTCGGCCAGATGGCCATTTTAATTTTTGTTTACGGGGGATCTAAGGCCTCCTCATCAAATTCAGGTAGCAACTTCCGCTTCGGGTAGCTCTTGGTGGGGCGATTACCACCGTACTTCGCTGCTGTGTTGAGTACTTTACTCCATCTGATTCTGAGTGTGTCTTGCGTAGCCTTGAGCCTTTGCTTCTGCTTTTTAGACTCCTCGCGGTGGCAACAAGCCTTTGACGGGCATTCTGTTGCTCCCGGTGTCTGTCCGGTGTGATGTCGTCCGGACTATTATCTTTGACAGAGTCGGGTTGTTCTGTTTGATTCTCCGTGTTGCCGTGGTCCGGCGATGGTTCACCCTGCTCTAACGCTGGGTCTATATGATCGTTGTTTCTGTCGAGGTGGGATTTGGAGCGGCGCTTACGCCACTGCTTTGACTGCTTCTCGATGGGACAACCCTTCGTTGCGTCCTTCCGTTCCTCATCGTCGTTTTCTTTTGGTGTGTCCACCATGTATACGTCATGTGATGAAGTGGGCGTCCAGTGCCCTGTGGGCAGTGGTTCCTGTTTGTCTCCTGCATCGTTGTCCATACCGTCGATGTCTTCGGAGTCGAAGTCGAGCATGTCGGTTAAGTCATCGACAGTGGCTACTAAGTGGGTGGTGGGTGGGCGGCGAATTTCTTTGTCATCCGCATCCCAATCATGCCGGACATAGTTCGGCTAGGACTCTCCTGACAAGGAGAGAGACTTTAATGCATTCAGTATGTCACCGAAGGGCAAGTGCTGAAAGATATCCGCGGAGGTGAACTCCATGATTGGCGCCCAGTCGGATTTGATAGGCACGGGCGCAGGCGGTTCAGAGTCCGTGGCCGGAGGAGGATCGGGCAGTTTGGCAACACGGCTCTCGTGAAGGGTAAGGTCGATATTCGGCTCGATCGCCGCTGAGGATACGGCCTCCGTGACGGGGTCTATCCACCCGTCCATGGACGGTGCAACTGGCTCCGAATTGAGGCTCGGAGTGGCTGCCGGTGCGATATTCTGAATGCGGTCCGACGGTAGAGCTAAATCATACTCATCGTGACCGCGTGGCGCACAAGGCAGGGGCTCGAATCCGTCGAAGATCAAGTCTCCGCGGATATCGGCCGTGTAATTTAAGCTTCCAAACCTGACCTGATGGCCAGGGCGTAGCTTTCGATCTGCTCCTGATGGCCAAGCGAGTTGGCCCGCAGTGCGAAGCCGCCGAACACAAAGATCTGTCCGGGGAGAAAAGTCTCACCTTGGACTGCATCGCTATCAATGATAGAAGGAGCCATCAAGCCTAATGGCGACAACACAGAGGAACTCTCAATGAAAGCACCAATGTTGGTGTCAAAACCGGCGGATCTCGGGTAGGTGGTCCCGAACTGTGTGTCTAAGGCGGATGGTAATAGGAGGCAGGGGACACGATGTTTTACCCAGGCTTAGGCCCTCTTGATGGAGGTAAAACCCTACGTCCTGCTTGATTTATTCTTGATGATATGGGTATTACAAGAGTTGATCTACCACGAGATCTAAGAGGCTAAAGCCTAGAAGCTAGCCTATGGTATGATTGTATGTTGTCCTACGGACTAAAACCCTCCGGTTTATATAGACACTGGAGGGGGCTAGGGTTACACAAGGTCGGTTACAAAGGAGGAGATATACATATCTGTATTGCCTAAGCTTGCCTTCCACGCCAAGTAGAGTCCCATCCAGACACGAGACGAAGTCTTCAATCTTGTATCTTCATAGTCCAACAGTCCGTCCAAAGGATATAGTCCGGCTGTCCAGAGACCCCCTAATCCAGGACTCCCTCAGTAGCCCCCGACCAGGCTTCAATGACGATGAGTCCGACGCGCAGTGTTGCCTTCGGCATTGCAAGGCGGGTTCTCCATATTTCAAGCATTTGTAAAGCAGTGTCCGATCCCATAAATGTTTGGACCTCTTGGCTTCTGTGCCCAATAAGGGCTATCTCCCGCGCGTCGAATGAATACGAGGCGCCAGGGCGTTTTTACATTCGCCCCCCTAGCTAGATAAATAAATTGTCTATTAAAGGGATGTGGATTCTTAGATCCGATCCATACCATCCTCCCCCAGCGAGAATCCATCAGAGCGCGTTTCGGAAAGATCCATTCCAGCATGGACGACCTCCGCAGCTCCTCCTCCCGCCCCCGTAGCCCTAAGCCCGGTGATTGGGAGAGGTGTTCAGTCCCGCACAGTCGATTGGTCGAACTGCAGACTAAGGGATTTCTCCCTCCGGCGTATATGGTGCCCGTTCGAGCCGGGCTTGCCACCTACAATGGCGGGGAGCAACGGAGAGCTTTCCCTGTCCCTCCATGGGGGAACGGGTCTGCCTTGTTCCTTATTTACTAAGGGGACTCGGATTTCCAATTCATCTGTTCCTCCGCGGGCTCCTGGAGTTCTACGGCCTCCAATTACACAATCTCACCCCTGCCTCCATTCTACATATCGCCGGCTATGTTGCTCTCTGCGAGTTGTTCCTGGGTTGCGACGCTCACTTCGTGCTGTGGAAAAGGCTATTTTGCATCATCCCTCGCATACAGAGGAGATCACTTTATCAAGTGGGCGGAGCCGAAATATGGCGCATCACCGATACCGGATACCTGTCCGGTACCCCGAAGAACTCGTCCGAAGACTGGCCTTCAGAATGGTTTTATATGGAGGACGTTCCCCTTCCGGACCCTGTTCGGCGGGGTCTTCCTGAGTTCAATAATGCTCCTCTGAAGAAGCGCCGAAGTTGGCATCCAGGGAGCCCCCAGGCAGAAGACAACAGAGAAGTCCTCTATCTGATGAACCGGATCAAAGCACTGGCTCAATCAGGATTGATAGTAATCAAAGTTATGTCGATTTGCATAATGCAGGGAGTGCAGCCACTTCAATATCATGGGCACCCCTTGTGGTGTTATAACGGGGCGGATGACGCCACCCGCTGCAGACGTAAGGGTCCGGACAATGCTGCCGCTCTAGCAAAAATTCTGTCCGAACTGTTCAAGGGTGAGGAAGAGGAGTTCACCCGCATCAAGCCACGGGATGGATTCTCCATGTACAATCCTCTAAGCTGGGTAAGTTATATCTCCCTGCTCCCATTTTTCCCGCATTCTTTGTCGTAAGTATTCACCTTGCCACTTTGCGGCAGGAACTGCAAAAAGCCATAAAGGAGGTCAGCAGCCCTTCTCCACAACCAGAGGACCCCAACCGGGCCCTCGACTCCGGACTTCAAGAAGATTCGGTTATATTCGTGGAGCTGATAGACTGGCAGTTCTATCAATTAAGCTGCGACGATGCCATGGTGGCCATTATGGCCGACTATCCCGGACTGCTCCCTGCATCGCAAGTAAGAAAAGACAAAAATCCCAACTCCAAAACTAGGATCCCCTTTTAGGCACTTCACCCACCATATACACATTATAGGGAAGGCATTCGGGACGCCCTGCCGAACCCGCAGCAACGTGCCAACAGGAGGCACCGAGGCCGGGTAGGCCAAAAAGGAAGGCGGTCAGGACGAAGACGCCGGCGCAAAGGTATAACAAACCACGCTCCGTGGTTTTCATCTTTCTCGAAATGTAATGACGCCCGTGTTTCTTTAACAGAAAAAACGCTCACCAGAATATGTCCGGCGATGTTGCCAATCACGCGTCCGCCAGTCGGGCACCAGGATCGGACATGGAGGCAGAAGCCGATATGGGGCAGGCGCCGGATAATCCCCCTACAGAGGATGCGGATAGATTATCCGCTACAAACTCAGAAGTGGAAAGCGCCATGAATCATAGGCGCCATCGGACCGTACTCCGTGACGCTTGTTTCCCACCAGGGGCGTTTGATGCCTTCAATTCTGGAGAGGCGTACCTCCGTGCCACTCAAGATGGTCTAGCCAGAGCCACGGATCAGTATGTAAAGGATGTACGGGTGAGTAAATCTGGTGATTTATATGTATCAGTAGCCCCTGAGACTTGAAATAGTTAGCAGAACTGATTTAAGGATCATCTTTATTGTGCAGGTTCTTACAGAGAAGAATACTAGGCTGTCACAGGAGCTGGAGGAATGCAAGACCCAACTGCGGGCTGCTATGGCCGCATTGCAGGAACCAAAAAAGTCACCTGCTAGTAACATTTACTTTAAAGAATGATGGTTACCATATAACGTGCGGCATGACTGCAGATCTAACAACAGATGTTGCAGATGAATCCGGAGAGAACCCGGAGGACCAGCATGTTATGTGACAGCTAGAGGCTGGCAAACGCATGCTGACTGAGGTTAGGCGGGAGAAAAACAATCTCCAAGATGCCAATATTAAGCTGAGCGTGGAACTAAAAGACGTTCGGGGCCAGCTTGCAGACTCCGAGAAGGAGAATAAGCGGCTTCAGCGCGGCATTTTCAGTAAGTGCTTGAACGAATCCTTTTAAAGGAGTTCGGCGAAGAAGCCGACTAACAGCGTTATGTCTGTAGGTATGCTGATGGGTCGTCCCGCTGAGGAGATGCCCGGGTCTGCGGGTGATCTTCTGTCCGAGCTGTCACATCTGCACGAACAAGTTCGGCAGGTGGTGTAGGGTGTTGCCCAGGCCTTGTGGCCGTCCGTCTCCCTGCTAGAGGGTGTTGCAGAGCTTGCGGAGAAGCTCAAGGGAGCACGGCGGCGCTTTTGATTATGGAAGATATCAGCCTGCTGACAAGGTGCCAGAGAAGCCTGGGCCATGGTGAAGACGCGGTATACCAAGGAAGACCCAAATCACATGGCCGAGGTCGGACCTGTGGGGCCTTACGGAAAAGAGGTCCCCGTTAGCTTAGTTTATGGGCAAGTAGAATTAGCCGCAAAGTATTCCCAACAGGATTATAAGCTAGACCGCCTGTTGGATGGTATAGAAGAGGAATTTAGTCAGTCTGCATGACTATGTAATTAAAGTGACATGTATAATGCCTTCTAGCCGGATTGTAGATCATTTGTCGTTGCGGACCTTTTCGCTTCAACCTCCGGGCCCAATAGTCCGGAGTGTATCTGAATACCCGCTCAGTTATATAAGAACCGGGGTATGCGTGGAGACCAGGCGTAGGGGTCATTAGTGCTTTATCAGACAAGTGCCCAACTAGTTATGTTATATTACATGGGTAGTAAGAAACATCTTCCAGGGAGAATAGTTCCGTTAAGGGTTCCTTTCCCTGGGTAAGCATGCCCTAAAATGCATGTCCGGACTGCGATAGAAAACACAGGAAAAACATCTGGAGGCAGATATGGACAATAAATAAAAATCATCTTTTGTTCACCGACCGAATATTCCCTTAAGAACGCTAGCTTTCGGCTTCACCCAGTCTGAGGTACACATCCGGCTGACCCGACAGTAACAATCGCATAGATGCTCCCCTTATGCCCTAGCCGAATTAACGGGAATGTAGGGCATAAATACAAGAGCCAGGCAACCCAGCTTGGCCAAAACTTAAGTCATATCGGTGCATATAATGGTGAAAAAAGGTACATGCGGAAGTATAACACATGTGTTGGGCATGAGGCCCAGATAAATAATTTAAGCTTCTGTGAAGGAAGCCCCCAGGTATGAAGAGTGCGGCTAGCGCATCTGTAATGTGCAAGCGAGGCACAAGGTGACCCTTGAAGGCCTAGAGAAATAATAAAAGAAAGAAAGAAAGAGAAACAAGACAGATAATGCATATGCAAAAAAATGGACAAAGGGAGGGGACTAACATAGAGTCCGGTGCTAGGTGTAGAATCTTCGGAGCCTGGCCACGTTCCATGGGTTCAGCTCGAGTCGACTAGTCGATGCATCCTGCAGTCGGTACGCTCCACCAGTCAGAACTTGGTCAATAATGAAGGGACCTTCCCATTTGGGCTCGAGCTTGTTCTTTTTCTTATCCGACAGGCATAGAACTAGTTCGCCAACGTTATAAGTTTTGGCCCGTACTTCTCTGCTTTGGTATCTGCGAGCCTGTTGCTGATAAAATGTGGGACGGGCTTTGGCTACATAGTGCTCCTCCTCCAGGGTGTCCAGACTGTCCTGCCAATCGAGCTCGGCTTCTCTTTCTTCGTACATGCGCACTCAAGGTGAGTCATGAATTATGTCACATGGCAAGACTGCCTCTGTGCCATACACCATAAAGAAGGGTGTATATCTGGTACTACGATTCGGCGTGGTCCGCAACCCCCAGGGTACGGAGTCGAGCTCCTCTACCCAGTGCGTGTTAGACTCCGTTAAGGAACGCACCAATCTAGGTTTAATGCCGCTCATTATAAGACCGTTTGCTCGCTCGACTTGACTGTTGGTTTGTGGGTGATAGACTAGAGCATAATCAAGCTTGATGCCCATTTTGCTGCACCAGAGTTTTACCTCGTCGGCCCTGAAGTTCGTGCCATTATCAGTGATGATGCTATGGGGGACGCCATAACGGTGTACAACCCCGGATATGAAGTCTATCACCGGTCCGAATTCGACTGTTTTAACAGGTTTGGCCTCTATCCATTTGGTGAATTTATCCACCATGACCAATAAGTATTTTTTCTTGTGGGTTCCCCCTTTAAGGGGTCCAACCATGTCAAGCCCCCATACCGCAAAGGGCCATGTAATGGGGATTGTTTGGAGGGTGGTGGGTGGCATGTGGCTTTGATTTGCAAAGAGCTGGCAACCGGCGCAATGTTGTATCAAGTCCTGTGCATCTGCCCGAGCCGTTGGCCAATAGAATCCTGTACGGAAGGCCTTGCTTACAAGAGCCCGGGCTGCGGCGTGATGACCGTCGAGTCCGGCGTGAATTTCTGCCAAAAGATTCCGCCCTTCCTCTTCGGAGATGCACCTTTGAAGGACTCCGGTAGTGCTTTTTTGTACAATTCTCCCTCATGGACCCTGTAGGCCTTGGATCGCCGCACTATGCAGCGTGCCTCATTTTGGTCCTCCGGAAGTTCCTGTCTAGTTAGGTAGGCCAGGAATGGTTATGTCCACGGGGCAATAATGGCCATTATTTCATGGGCTGAAGGTGTTATTCTGGTGGCGGAGCCTCCGATTGTGTCAGAGAGTTCGGTATCGGGTATTTTGGCTGGGTCCGGACTGTTGTTACCGGTGTCCCCTTCCCATACTACGGATGGTTTGAACAGCCTTTCCAAAAATATGTTGGGGGGGACCGCATCGTGTTTTGCGCCGATGCGGGCGAGGATATCCGCCGCCTGATTGTTTTCTCGAGCCACATGCTGAAATTCGAGCCCCTCGAACCGAGCTGACATTTTTAGGATGGCGTTTCGATAGGCCGCCATTTTCGGATCCTTGGCGTCAAAGTCTCCATTTATTTGGGATATTGCGAGGTTTGAATCCCCACGCACGTCCAGGCGTTGAATACCCATGGAGACTGCCATCCGAAGACCATGCAACAGAGCTTCGTATTCGGCTGCATTGTTGGAGTCTGTATACAATATTTGCAGTACGTACTGAACGGTATCTCCAGTTGGGGACGTCAGGATGACACCAGCCCCTAGACCAGCCAGCATTTTAGAACCGTCAAAGTGCATGATCCAATTGGAGTATGCGCCGTACTCTTTAGGGAGTTCAACCTCCGTCCATTCGGCGACGAAGTTGGCCAATACTTGCGACTTGATGGCTCGTCGAGGTTTGTATGTTATGTCAAACGGGAGGAGCTCAATGGCCCATTTGGCAATCCGGCCCGTAGCATCGCGGTTGTTTATAATATCATTAAGTGGCACTTCCGAGGCTACCGTAATCAAACACTCTTGAAAGTAGTATCGCAGCTTCCGCGATGCCATGAATATCGCATATGCTATCTTTTGATAATGTGGGTACCGTGATTTGCATGGAGTGAGGACAGTGGATACATAGTATACCGACTTTTGAAGAGGGAATTTATGTCCGTCTGCTTCCCGTTCGACAAGGAGCACCGCGCTTACAACTTGATGAGTTGCCGCAATGTATAACAGCATTGGTTCGCCGATGTTTGGCGCGGCCAGGATTGGGTTGGTTGCCAAAATGGACTTTATTTCTTCCAATCCGGCTGTGGCCGCATCCGTCCACTCGAAGTGTTTGGTGCGCCGAAGGAGGCGATAAAGGGGTAAATCCTTTTCTCCTAAGCGGGAGATAAAGCGGCTTAGAGCCGCCATGCATCTAGTTAACTTCTGGATTTGTTTGAGGTCCGTTGGGGTAGCCAACTGTGACAAAGCTCGGATTTTGGCCGGATTAGCTTCAATACCTCTACTGGAGACAATGAAACCCAGGAGCTTTCCGGCTGGTATGCCGAAAACGCATTTTTCTGGATTGAGCTTGATGTCGTATGTTCAGAGGTTGTCGAATGTGAGCCTCAAGTCGTCTATCAAAGAGTCGACGTGTTTGGTTTTGACGACCACATCGTCTACGTATGCCTCTACTGTTTTGCCGATTTGTTTCTCCAGACATGTCTGAATCATGCGCTGATATGTTGTGCCGACGTTTTTGAGCCCAAAAGGCATTGTGTTAAAACAGAAGGGACCGTATGGTGTGATGAATGCCGTTGCGGCTTGGTCGGACTCCGCCATCTTGATTTGGTGGTAACCGGAGTATGCGTCGAGGAAACACAATGACTCGTGTCCTGCGGTAGCATCAATGATGTGATCGATGCGTGGGAGGGGGATGGGATCCTTTGGGCAAGCTTTATTGAGGTCTTTGAAATCGACACAAAGGCGCAAGGATTTGTCCTTCTTTGGTACCATCACCAGGTTTGCTAGCCAGTCCGGGTGTTTTATTTCTCTGATGAATCCGGCCTCCAATAACTTGGCTAGTTCCTCTCCCATGGCCTGTCTCTTAGGTTTGGAGAAACGCCAAAGAGCTTGCTTGACCAGCTTGAATCCCTTTAGGATATTGACGCTATGCTCGGCCAGCCTGCGTGGGATTCCTGGCATGTCTGAGGGATGCCAGGCGAATATGTCCCAGTTCTCGCGCAGGAACTCTCATAGTGCGGCGTCCACAGCGGGGTTTAACTGTGCCCCGATGGAGGCTGTTTTTGTAGGGTCCGTTGGGTGGACTTGGAATTTGACTATTTCATCCGCTGGTTTAAAAGAGGTGGACTTGGATCTCTTGTCGAGTATCACGTCGTCCCTGTCCACTGTGGAGCGTAGCGTGGTTAATTTCCCGGCCGAGAGGGCTTCAGATAATGCCTCGAGGGCCAATGCGGCTGTTTTGTTTTCGGTGCAGAGTGCTGTGTCCGGATCGCTGGCGAGAGTGATGATTCCGTTGGGCCCGGGCATTTTGAGCTTCATGTACCTGTAATGGGGTACGGCTTGGAAGATTGTGAACGCCTCCCGTCCTAAAAGAGCATGATAACCACTGCTGAACGGGGCCACTTGGAATGTAATTTCTTCGGACCTGTAATTATCCGACGTGCCGAATACCACATCTAGTGTGATTTTCCCAGCACAACGTGCTTCCCGACTGGGGATGATTCCTCTAAAGGTTGTGCTACTTTGCTCAATGCGGTTCCAGTCTATTTCCATCTTTTGAAGAGTTTCCTCATAGATGAGGTTTAATCTGCTACCGCCGTCCATGAGTACTTTGCTGAGTCAAAAGCCGTCCACGATTGGACTGAGGTTCGTCACTGGCATTGAAGGTAATAACCGTGTCACTCCATGGATTTATTGCTGCTACGTGGCAGATTTCGGCCATGCTGCGGAGTGTTCGCTTGCGCCTATTATTTGACGCGAAGGTCTCAAACACTGTTAACACCGTATTGTTATCCACAGGATGGTGCTCTTTGGTATTTGGGAGAAGAAGATCCTCACCACTTTTGGCCACCTGCTGGAGTATCCAACATGCTCTAAGGCTGTGCGTTGGTATTGTATTCGCTGTACTATGAATTTTGCAGGGTCCTTTGAGCCATCCCTCTAGTACGGTTCCATGCCCTGTAGAGGGTTTTTGCTTTTTGGTAGTTGACCCGGGTGTATTGTGATAATGCACCCTTTTATTTCGGACTGGGTTTGTATTCGGGGTCGGATTATCCCAAAAGTTTGTTTCGGTTTTCCAGGCACTTTCCATCGCACAGTACTTTCATACTATGGACGCCAAGTCAGCGAAGCGTGTTATCTCACGGCGATTTATGGCGTTAAGGATTCCCTTGTCCGTGCAATTATTGCAGAAAAATAGGATTGCGTCTTCCTCGCGATAGTCCTTAACCTTGTTCATCGCAAGGAGGAATCTGGCCCAATAGTGATGTACTGTTTCCTGGGGCTCTTGCCTGATGTGGGAAAGATCGCTTATGTTTGGGTGGGTGGGTGGAATTGAATCCGAACCCTTACCCGATCTGGGATCCAGGGGCCGAGGGGTTTCCAATTTTGGAAGTTCCGGTTCCGAGGTGTTACCCGATAATCCTGGCCCGCTGCCTGACTCTAAGTTCAGGGATTGGATGTTGTCCTCCCGCGAACGGGCGTCCGGCTCGGAGAGCTCGGGAATCCGGACATAGTTGGTCCTCAAGATAGAGGAAAGGTCGCCGCATTGTTCCTCCACCACTGCAATATGATGGGTGACCGGTGGAGAGTTAATCTCCCTTAGATCGGGTTTAAGCCCAATCCGATCATATTCCGTAGCGATTCCCAAGGCGGAGATGCGATCCAAGAGCTCGTTTAAGGAGGCGAGCTCCATTGGATCCATCTGTTCAGCGAGTGCCGATTTGACGTGGAGGCTGTTTTCGATGACCCAAGAAGTCATCGTCGGCGCGGCGGCCGAACAGGCGGTCATGACGAAACCGCCTAGCCGGAGAGTTTGGCCGACAGCCAAAGCTCCCCCAACAGTAGTACCGTCTTTAAAGACGAGACGGGACATCCTTCCTTCTGGTGACGGCACAGAGGAACTCTCAATGAAAGCACCAATGTCGGTGTCAAAACCGGCGGATCTCGGGTAGGGGGTCCCGAACTGTGCGTCTAAGGCGGATGGTAACAGGAGGCAGGGGACACGATGTTTTACCCAGGTTCGGGCCCTCTTGATGGAGGTAAAACCCTACCTCCTTCTTGATTTATTCTTGATGATATGAGTATTACAAGAGTTGATCTACCACGAGATCGGAGAGGCTAAACCCTAGAAGCTAGCCTATGGTATGACTGTCTGTTGTCCTACGGACTAAAACCCTCCGGTTTATATAGACACCGGAGGGGGCTAGGGTTACACAAGGTCGGTTACAAAGGAGGAGATATACATATCCGTATTGCCTAAGCTTGCCTTCCACGCCAAGTAGAGTCCCATCCGGACACGAGACGAAGTCTTCAATCTTGTATCTTCATAGTCTAACAGTCCGGCCAAAGGATATAGTCCGGCTGTCCGGAGACCCCAACATGGCGCCTCCGCACTCCGCCTGGCGGCCTCTCACTACCTTCGGCTTGACATTAAAGGTCTTCAGCCATAAGCCGAAGTGGGGCTGGATACGGAGGAAGGCCTCGCACACAACGATAAACGCCGAGATATTGAGAATGAAGTTCGTGGCCAAATCGTGGAAATCAAGGCCGTAGTAGAACATGAGCCCCCGGACGAATGGGTGGAGAGGGAATCCCAGTCCGCGGAGGAAATGGGTAAGGAACACTACCCTCTCATGGGGCCTAGGGGTGGGGATGAGCTGCCCCTCATCTGGGAGCTGGTGCACGATGTCGTCGGACAGGTATCCGGCTCTCCTCAGCTTCTTGATGTGTCCCTCCGTAACGGAGGAGACCATCCACCTGCCTCCCACTCCGGACATGGTTGGAGAGGGTTGAGGTGGGAAGTGCGGACTTGGGCGCTGGAGAGGTATCTCCGGGCCCACTCGGTAATGCATCATCATAATGAGCTCAATGTGACTAAGGAGTTAGCCATGGGATCATGCGTTACGGAACGAGTAAAGAGACTTGCCGGTAACGAGATTGAACGAGGTATGGGGATACCGGCGATCGAATCTTGGGCAAGTAACATACCGATGGACAAAGGGAATTGTATACGGGATTGACTGAATCCTCGACATCGTGGTTCATCCGATGAGATCATCGTGTAACAGGTGGGAGCCAACATGGGTATCCAGACCCCGTTGTTGGTTATTGGCCGGAGAGATGCCTCGGTCATGTATGCATTGAAGGAAATATGCCCTAGAGGCAATAATAAAGTTGTTATTTACATTTCCTTATATCATGATAAATGTTTATTATTCATGCTAGAATTGTATTAACCGGAAACTTAGTACATGTGTGAATACATAGACGAAACAGAGTGTCCCTAGTATGCCTCTACTTGACTAGCTCGTTAATCAAAGATGGCTAAATTTCCGGACCATAGACATGTGTTGTCATTTGATGAACGGGATCACATCATTAGAGAATGATGTGATGTACAAGACCCATCCGTTAGCTTAGCATAAATGATCGTTTAGTTTTATTGCTATTGCTTTCATCATGACTTATACATGTTCCTCTGACTATGAGACTAGACAATTCCTGAATATCGAAGGAACACCTTGTGTGCTATCAAACGTCACAACGTAACTGGGTGATTATAAAGATGCTCTACAGGTGTCTCCAATGGTGTTTGTTGAGTTGGCATAGATCGAGATTAGGATTTGTCACTCCAATTGTCGGAGAGGTATCTCTAGGCCCTCTCGGTAATGCACATCACTATAAGCCTTGCAAGCAATGTGACTAATGAGTTAGTTACGGGATGTTGCATTACGGAACGAGTAAAGAGACTTGGCGGTAACGAGATTGAACTAGGTATGATGATACCGACGATCGAATCTCGGGCAAGTAACATACCGATGACAAAGGGAACAACGTATGTTGTTATGCGGTTTGACCGATAAAGATCTTCGTAGAATATGTAGGAGCCAATATGAGCATCCAGGTTCCGCTATTGGTTATTGACTGGAGATGTGTCTCGGCCATGTCTACATAGTTCTCGAACCCGTAGGGTCCGCACGCTTAACGTTCGATGACGATTTGTATTATGAGTTATGTGATTTTATGTACCGAAGGTTGTTCGGAGTCCCTGATGAGATCACGAATATGACGAGGAGTCTCGAAATGGTCGAGACGTAAAGATTGATATATTAGAAGGCTATATTCGGACATCGGAAATGTTCCGAGTGACTCGGGTATTTTTCGGAGTACCAGAGAGTTACAGGAATTCGTCGGGGGAATTAGTGGGCCTTAATGGGCCATACGGCAAAGGAGAGAAGGGCCTCA
The DNA here is from genome assembly GCF_003073215.2 of Triticum urartu. Lineage (NCBI taxonomy): Eukaryota > Viridiplantae > Streptophyta > Magnoliopsida > Poales > Poaceae > Triticum > Triticum urartu. Next base: position 543,367,363 of record NC_053024.1, read on the forward strand.
AGGGTTCCCCCCCCCCATGGCAAGTCCGAATTGGACTAGGGAGGGGGCAGCGCACCCCTCTCTTTCCTTCTCCCTCTCCTACTCCTTCCCTCTCTCCCCTCTTGGAAAAGGAAGGGGACTCCAACTAGGATTGGGAATCCTAGTTGGACCAATCCTAGTTGGACTCCTCCTATAGGCGCGCCCCTCCTAGGCCGGCCTCCTCCTCCTCCCTCCTTTATATACGTGGGCGGGGGCACCCCAAAAGCACTCCAAGATTTGTCTTAGTCGTGTGCGGTGCCCCCTCCACAGTTACACACCTCGGTCATATCGTCGTAGTGCTTAGGCGAAGCCCTACGCCGATAACTTCATCATCACCGTCACCACGCTGTCGTGCTAACGGAAATCTCCTTTGGCCTCAACTGGATCAAGAGCCCGAGGGACATCATCGAGCTGAACGTGTGCTGAACAGCGGAGGTGCCGTACGTTCGGTACTTGGATCAGTTGGATCACGAAGACGTTCGACTACATCAACCGCGTTACTAAACGCTTCCGCTTTCGGTCTACAAGGGTACATAGACACACTCTCCACTCTCGTTGCTATGCATCTCCTAGATAGATCTTGCGTGATCGTAGGTAAATGTTTGAAATACTGCGTTCCCCAACATGCATGGTTCCCGAACCCGTAGGGTCTACACACTTAAGGTTTGGTGATGCTAGAGTTGTAATGGGAATAGTATGTGGTTACCGAAGGTTGTTCGGAGTCCCGGATGAGATCCCGGACGTGACGAGGAACTCCGGAATGGTCCGGAGGTGAAGATTGATATATTGGACGAAGGGTATTGGAGTCCAGAATTGTTCTGGGAGTACCGGGTGACGACCAACGTGACTGAAAGGAGTTCCGGAGGCCCCGGCAAGCGTTGGGGGGCCTTATGGGCCAAGGGGAGGGGGAACACCAGCCCACTAAGGGGTTGTGTGCCCCTCCCACCCCATCTCACATAATCTGGAGAGGTGGGGCGCCTCCCCTAGGGCAGCCGCCCCTCCCGGCTTGGGGGGCAAGTTTCCTAGGGGTGGGGGCGCCCAAACCCATCTAGGGTTTCCCCTGTGGCCGCCGCCCCTCCCCTAGGGAAACCCTAGGGCGCCTCCTCCTCCCCCCTTCCCCCTACATATAGTGAGGGAGAGAGAGGGCAGCCGCACCCCTTCCCTGGCGCAGCCCCTCCTTCCTCCAGCACCTCCTCCTCCGTAGTGCTTAGCGAAGCTCTGCCGGAGAGCCACGAGCTCGACAGCCACCACGCCGTCGTGCTGCCGAAGTTCTCCCTCAACTTCTCCTCTCGCCTTGCTGGATCAATAAGGAGGAGACGTGCTCGGGTTGTACGTGTGTTGAACACGGAGGCGCCGTCCATTCGGCGCTTGGATCGGATCTTCCGCAATTTGAATCGCCGCGGGTACGACTCCATCAGTCGTGTTCTTGTAATGCTTCCGCTTAGCGATCTTCAAGGGTATGAAGATGCACTTCTTTCTCTCGTTGCTAGCATCTCCTAGATTGATCTTGGTGACACGTAGGAAAATTTTGAATTATTACTACGTTCCCCACCAACGGCCGCTTAGAGCATCTCCACTCGGGACCCCAAGACGCCCCCCAAGCACCTTTTTTTAGCATCGTTGGTAAAAAAGGTCTCATCCATGCCCTCAAGACGTTGTTTTGCGTCGGATTTAGGCAAAACTAGCCCCGGCAACCCCAGGCCAAACCCAGGGAGCCGGGGGTCGTCGTAGGCGCCGGCGCTACTATTTGCATGCAACAGGCCCACTATCAGCCTCCCATTCCCTCTCTCTCCTTCCCCTCTCTCTCTCTCTCTTGCATGCAACAAGCCCACTCACGTGCATGCCTCTCACCCACTTCATCTCTTTTTCCTCTCATCTCTCTTGTCTTCTAGTGTTGGGTGGGGGCACAGTTGAACCCCCCCCCCCCCCCCCGCCGCCAAAATTTTCGCTGGCATGACCCCAACCGGCTGAAAAAGTGGCTTCTGGGGAGCGAACGAGTGGAGATGCTCTTAACATTTTTTTTCTTCGTGCCTATAGAAACCGTGTGTGTGCAGTGATTGATCGATGGCTAGTTTAGCGCCTATCGCTAGCCCTTGGCGTCGGGTTAAGAGCATCTATAGCCATGCGCTATAAACCGGCTTCAAACGCTTCGGCGGTCCGTCTGGTCACTGACCGGTCATCATTTTTTTATCCAGACGGACCCCTCAAACGGGTCTTAAATGCCCGGGCTGACCGGCACCTCTCATATTCGGCCCAAATATGGGGCGGATATGAGGCATCCGGGCGCGTCTGCCACGTCGGTCTGACGACGGTGTCCACGCGATAACGCCCGGAAACCCGGCGGTCCAATGGACGCCGCGTCCGTCGCCGTGGTGTGAACACCGCATGGCGCCGCTCCGGCTCGCCGCACGAAACCATAGTTGGCCATGGTCTGGAGGAAGATCACCTACTACGCAATGCTCACACCGGAGCGCAGAAGATCCGGGCGAGATAGGCTGCGCGCGCCGCCTGCATCGTTGTCGGGCTGCCTCCAGACTCGCCGGAGCTAGAGGAGGAGGATCAGCAGCTGGGGAAAGAGGAGGGGGAGGAACTGGCTCCGATGAAGGTGGAGGAGGCGGAGCAGCCGGAGCCGGAGCTGCTGGGCTTCAACATGAAGCAGGCGGAGGCGGAGTTCGTCATCGCCCAATCGGAGAAGATGGCGGAGAAGCAGACCATCCTAGAGTCCATCTAGGCCAACCGGGCGTTCCTCCGGCAGGAGCAGGCGGCGTCCGACGCGCTCTTCGCCGAAGTCGACGCGGAGATAGAGGCGGAGGAGGCCGGAGCGGAGCAGCCGGGCGAACCAGAGCTGCAGCTGCTGCCCATGCTGCCGGAGCCGGGCACGGAGATCGTCGACATCTCCGATGACGAGTAGATAGGTGATCAACGTAGTACATATGTTTATTTAGTTTGCATGTCTTTGTATGGATTTGAGGATCTAGTATGAGATGTCCGGATGCAACTATTAAAATTTGAGACATGTCCGATCACTACATGTATGTGGATGCGCACGGGCATGCCCGCGGACGTTTAGGGAACCTATTTGACATATCCGGCTATAGATGTTCTGATAGGCGCTTCACAGTTTTTTCTTTAAATATCTTTTCCTCTTTAAGCGCCTACATAAGGCCTCTCAATGGAGATGCTCTGAGTAATTTTGGACATCATGTCTAGTTCGTGCACCACCTCGACTGAAACTTAATTAAGTTTCAATCTTAGCAATCCCGTTTTGGATACTCTCTTCTTCCATCTATATAGGGCTTAATATGTTTTTCAAGGCTAACTTTGACTAAATGTTAAAGCAATAATATATGACATGCAACTTACACAAAGCATATCGTTAAATTCGTATATAAAAGAAGCTTTCAATGATATAATTTTCACATTATATATTTCATGTAGTATTAATTTTGTGAATAGTCAAAGACGGTCTTGAAAGACGGATTAGGTCTTATATAGATGGAAGGAGAGAGTATATAAAGTGAGCTTGGTTTTTTAAAAATGGCACAATAACATCATCCGCCAGGCAAAAAATGCAGTAACATCACATGCATGATGCAAATTGTTTCACGGGACACAGGTACGACATCGACATGAGGCAAAGAAATTAAACTCCATATACATGGACTAAAAGGGCATGAAAGACGTACACAGACAAACACTAGTAAAGCAGAACGACAGCCACATCTCCACCAAAGCAACAACGCACTGATTGGAGATGATTAAAAAGAATGCACTACGTTTCTCGCTGCTTCATGATCAACACCGCACCTAGAAAGCGAGGACGGAGGCCACGGCGACGCCGACGAGGCCGCGGACCCCAGCAAAAGCGGCCGCAGCGGCGGCAACACCGCTGCTCTCCGGGCCTATGATGCTCGCCGTAGGGCCGGACGCGCTGCCGATCGGCGTGGTGAAGCTCCCTCCCATGCCGGGCGTAGCTGGGTTCGTCGAGCCCGGGGAAGAAGAGTTGGTGCCGGTGCCCGTGCCTGTCGCCGTGCCGTTCCCTGTGCTAGTCCCTGCAGCACTGCGCAATTTACATAGGGAAAATACGTCAGCTCATCATGCAATGATAAATGTTTGGTAAGTACTCGTTATGATTTGGCCGGGCACAAGGGATTATATTACCTTGCGGTTGCAGGGTATTTGCAGGTCCCCGAGCCTGCAGCAGTTACAAACACATATGCATGGTGAGGTGAGGTCGATAGAACTAAAAAAACATGCTGATCGTCCCTTTGCCAAAAAAACATGCTGATGGAGTTACAAGGGGCGGGGAGAAGGCACGGCACGTACTGGGGTCGGCGGAGGAGAGGGTGGCGGTGCCGCCGAAGTCGCAGGTGGCGCCCTTGGTCTGGCTGTTCCGCTGGTAGTAGCTGTTGACGGCGTAGGAGCAGTGCGCCGCCACCGAGTCGGGGCTGTGGCAGCTCCCTCCCGTGCCCACCGGCGCGCAGTCCGCGCCCTGCCCGCACGCGTAGTCCAGCGTCTCCTGCAGCGCCGTCTCGTTCGCGTCCGACCTGCACACGCACCACTCCGCCTCTGCATGCGCCCGAAACACGCGCACGCACACAACCGGCGTCACATACAGCTTCAGAGCCACTCACCACCGCGCCACAACAGCGAAATCCACGTAAGTATATCTCGCTCACCTGATCCCCTGATGGACACGGCCAGCAAGAGCAGCAGCAAGAACACCGGACTCCGCATCATAACGACCCCGCGCGCGTCACGGCCAAGTGTTCGTGGAGGGTTCGAGCTAGTGCGCGCTCTCTTCAGCTAGCTGGCTCGAGTTGAGTGTCCGACGTCGAGAGCTGCTGATGTGTGGGTACGCCAGAGAAGTAGTGCGGCGTGAGCTTTCCTCCGGCTATATGCTTTATATCGGCAGCCGGCCGGCCACGTCTTTTTCCTCTCCCCTCTCCTTTCCGCTCTTTCCGACCATTCCGCTGCGTGTCGACTTTGGGCCGAGCTGCCATGCATGTTTCTTAGGCGCGAAGTTTTGCGCTCTATCGCGAGCGCCATGTCACACGGGACACCTGGTGGTTTCGGCGGGCTGCTCTAGCTAGCTAGGTCGGGTATGCGAGCCACCGTCGGCCAAAGTAAAAGGCAAGGAAGGTTGCAAAGTTGTGTGTGAGCTCTGTGGCATGTGCGGTGCTGTTCTTTTTTCGTAGTGGTAGTGCTTACCAGACCCAGAGGGCCCTTGTATTCTTTTCCGAGGGAAAAGAAGAAATGGCAAATTAAAGTTGTATATCAAGCTAATGATGGTATGGTAGATAGGTTCTTTTGTTGAAAAGAAGGGAGACAATATATCTTGCATATACTCTTACATATGACTTTTTACCTCCAATGTTTATTATTAGAGGGCGCGGACATGACTTTTTACCTCCAATGTTTATTATTAGAGGGCGCGGACAGAGGGCACAAGTTGATTCAGCTCACGCATCGCCCTGGTTTAGAGCTCACAAGTCACACCTCGTCCCAACCTCAAGCATTCCTTGGTATGCCATGTCAACACCTCGACGCAACAAATAGTCTATGTCTTGTTACGGTGTCAAACCTCTTCATTGTGTGTCAACTCAATGTAAGTGTAGGGATGTCCATGCAAAGCTATATCAATCATACGGTGGTATGGTTGGTACTACCTCCATCTTGGTTTATTGGTCCTCTTTATAATTTATGTCAAATTTTAACTAAAGATTTAACTAATGGAATGTTAATGCATGTCAACAAAAGTTATATCATTGGATTCGTATTTGAACATAGTTTTCAATGATATAATTTTTGGTGACATGTATGAACATATTGCACAAAATACAATGGGTACCAATAAACCAGGACGGAGGTAGTACTTGGTATATTATTTTGTGGCGGGAGGGGGGGGACAACATTTCTTGCACATACTTGGTAGGTCTCACTTTATACCCCTAATACTTTATTATCAGAGGGCAGAGACTCCCCCTCCTCCCACATGGTCCGGCCATTGAGCTCGCACATCGCCCTGATCTAGACCTCACACATCGTCCCACCTCAAGCTCATTCCTTGCTATGCCACCTCAACAAGTCGACACAACAAAGAGCCCATGCCTTGTTATGGTCTCGAACCTCTCTTCATCGCGCAGCAACTGGACGTCAAACCTCTCTTCATCGCGCATCAACTGGACGCCAAACCTCGTGCCTTGTTATGGTGTCAAACCTCATGCCTTGCTATGGTGTCAAACCTCATGCCAAAGAGGATATGCCTTGTTAATTGCAAAAAAAGCCCATGCCTTGTTATGGTGTCAAGCCTCTTCGTCGCGCATTTACTCGATGTCAAGTGTGGGAAGGTCGATGGTGAAGATATGTCAATTGTAGGATTGTATGGTTGATAGATTATTTTATGAAGAAGGGACAATATATCTTGCACATACTCGGTGAATCGTAATTTTACCATGATGTTTTATCGTAGGGTGAAGACAAGAGGCATTACCTGAACATTCATTCCATTGCCGAACAGGCTCCGTCTATTAGGAGGCTGGTGGAATGATCTAACAAGATAATGGCAAAATGCAAGGAGGGAAAATGCACGACTATTGTTGCGATGTATATCATGTGGAACATACTGAAGATTCCCTTGGGGGGTGGGGGCGCTTGCGCTGTTGTTGTGGTTTTCATTCTAGCACATTGCAAGCCTCCACATCATCAATCACATGCAAGTCCATCACATTGAATCTTTTCTAACACATGAAAAACCCTCTCCATCATCAAACACAAGCAAACCCTCCATGTCAATAGATTCTTTTACCTTTTACCTTTTAGCAACATATCATTTCACAGTTTATTGCTAAAAATCTCACAGCAACGCACGGGGTGTTATCTAATTATTATAACAGCACGCGTCTAGACAGACAAACATCGGGAGACTGTTAGACAATGTTACATACATGTCACGATCCCAACCAGGAGGTGGTGTTCGGCTGGTGTTAGGTGTTAGGCATAGAGATAGATTTGGTTGTTAGAGTTTAAACATATTACAATTGTAACTATCTCTATCTCCTTATCTCCTCTCCAAGTAATCTCTCCTGAGATTCCCTCTCTGTACCGATCGTCCTGATCTCCTTGTATCGATCGTTGGGGTCGCGTCCCCCCTCTCCTTATAACGTGAATCACATCCCTCGAGAGAGGCAAGACGTTTTCCGCTATCGCACATGGTAGTCAGAGCCTTCCTTTTCCCATCTGAAGCTTCTGTCGAATCCATCTAAGCCTAGCCATGTCTTCCTCCTCCGCCTCCGGTGCCTCCTCCTCAAACCTCAATAGCCAGGTCACGGAGAAGCTGTCCCGCACGAACTACGTGCTATGGCGAACACAGTTCACCCCCCAACTGCGTGGCGCCGGCGTCTACGGCTACGTCGACGGCACCACACCGGAGCCGGCGAAACTCCTCATCACCACCAAAGACGGCAAGGAGACTTCATCACCCAACCCTCTCCACCCTGTATGGGTCCGGGAGGACCAGCAGGTCCTTGGCTTCCTGCTGGCCAACCTCACAAAGGAGGTTCTGGTGACGGTGACCACGGTCACCACGGCGAGCGCGCTCTGGACGACGCTCGCTACCATGTTCTCGTCGCACTCGGCGAGCCGCATCAACAACATCCGCACCTCCCTCATCAACACGCAGAAGGGTAATCTCTCGGTTGCCTCTTACTTTGCTGCTATGCGCGGATATGCAGATGAACTAGCCACGGCGGGCAAGGCCATCCAGGATGAAGAACTAGTCTCCTACATCATCCACGGGCTAGACACCGATTACCAGCCTCTGGTATCTGCTCTCGATGCTCGTGTCACCCCCGTCACACTCGATGAACTCTACGCCATTCTCTCCAACTTCGACCAGCGCATGGCTCATTACCACGGGTCCGGCGGCGACGGCTTCAAATCTTCAGCCAACATGGCGTCGCGTGGGCGGGGTGGCGGCTCCCGTTCACGTGGCCCTCCTCACAACAAAGGGCGATCTGGTGGCGGCGGCGGCAGTGACCGTGGCTCCTCTCCTCAGCGCACGGGCGGCAGAGGCCGTGGCCGTCGCGGTCGTGGCAGCGGCAACAGGACGCGCCCCGACACTCCACGATGCCAAATCTGCGGGAAACCTGGACACACAGCAAGGGATTGCTGGTACAGGTACGAAGAGGATGATGATGATTCCCAGGATGATGACAAGGTTGCTGCGGCGGCTGATGGGTCCTACAGCGTCGACACAAATTGGTACGTCGACAGTGGGGCCACAAACCACATCACCAATGAACTCGAGAAGGTGACCCTGAAGGAAAAATATTGTGGCAAGGATCAAATCCACACTGCTAGCGGAGAAGGTATGAGTATATGTCATGTTGGTCACTCAATATTTCGTACCCCTAGACGTAAACTACACCTTAGAAAATTTTTGCATGTCCCTAGCACATAAAAATCTTCTTTCTGTTCATCGCATTGCCATCGATAATCATGTTTTTCTCGAGTTTCACCCTTTTTTCTTTTTGATCAAGAATCAGGCAACGAGGGAAATACTCTATTGCGGTAGATGTGTTCGAGGGCTCTATCCGTTGATTCCAGAGTTTAGAAGATTCAATAAACAAGCTTGTGGTGCTATCAAGCTTACGTCCACACGATGGCACGATCATTTAGGACATGCCTCTTTTTCTTTAGTTGAAAAGTTGCTTAGGAAAAATAAGCTCCCGTTTGAGCGTCATGTTGAAACAATTTGTGATTCATGTCAACGAGCAAAAAGTCATCAATTACCATACCCCGTTTCTACTAGCGTTTCTATCAAACCTCTCCAACTTATTTTTTCTGATGTTTGGGGTCCAGCCCCACACTCTATTGGTAGACACACGTATTATGTCAGTTTTATTGATGACTACAGTAAATTTGATTGGATCTATCTTCTCAAATGAAGATCAGATGCGTTTCAAGTTTTCCAAAACTTTCAAGCTCTTGTTGAACGCAAGTTTGACAGCAAAATCATCGCTGTCCAATCAGACTAGGGGGAGTACGAAAAGTTGAACTCCTTCTTCCAAAACCTTGGTATCTCTCACCAAGTATCATGCCCACATGCTCACCAGCAAAACGGCTCAGCTGAACGCAAGCATAGACACATCGTAGAGGTAGGTCTTGCCCTTTTGGCAGGAGCCTCCATGCCTCTGATCAGGTTTTGGGATGAAGCATTCATCACTGATGTTCACATTATCAACATGCTACCCAGTCGTGTCATTAATAATGAAACTCTGGTAGAACGCCTCCTTCACACAAAACCAGACTACAAATCTCTTCGAGTCTTTGGGTGTGCATGTTGGCCAAACCTTCGTCCCTACAACAATCGCAAACTCATGTTTCGATCAAAACAGTGTGTCTTTCTAGGATACAGCGCCTAGCATAAAGGTGTAAAATGTCTCGATGTCTCCACTGGTCGCGTTTACATCTCACGTGACGTCGTATTCGATGAAACCAAATTCCCATTTGCTGATCTTCACCCCAATGCTGGCGCTCTTCTTCGAAAAGAAATCCTTCTTCTGCCTTCCCATCTCACTAGTTTTGATCAAGGGGGGCAAAATATTGATGATCAATTATTGACTAACTCATCTAATGATCTGCATGAGCTTTGTGTTGATGATACAGGAGAAATCCATGAAGAAATTATTGTTGAAAAAAAATTCAGATGGACCATATTTTATGTGTCCCACCAGAGGAGACAGATCCTCCTCGGGATCTGTCCAGGGGCAGCAAATTAGATCTGCTCCGGGATCGCAGCCCAACGCAGGCGGAGGCGAGCATGCAGTCTTCCCCGATTCCCGTAGCGCCGGTCCCACAAGCGACACGCGGGCCTCGTCCGCTGGCTGCGCTGGCTCCCCTACTCGCGCCAATCGCCGCCCTCCACTTGGCCGGCCCCAGGTGGCCCAGAAGCTGCGCGTCACCCCATCCAACCGGTGACGTACAAGAGGCGTAAAGGTACGCGGTCCAGGGAGGGCGCGGGGCCTGACGCGGGCCCGACCACCCCTGGCACGGAAACTCGCGCGGATCCAGCCCCTGACACGGCCCCTGGCGCGAAAACTCGCGCGGATCCAGGTGCAGATCTGACCGGCATGGAAATTCAAGTGGATGTGGCAGCTCCGGGATCTTCTGTGGCTGCTTCAGGCGTCCCGCCTCGCGTTTCAACCGCAGAAGATCCGACGCTGATGGGTGGCGCTGCTGCTACTGCTGCCGAATCCCTCTTGGGTTCTGGTCCAACCAATGATTTGGGAACTACGGGATCCTCTGTGGCAGCGGATACGAGTGCTCAGCAGCCACGTCGCACACGCCTTCAACAAGGGAAAATTCTACCTATCAACTACAAGCATATATCCAAGTATGGTATGGTTTGTTTCACAGGTGAACCAGATGAACCTAACACCCTTGAAGCAGCATTGTGTGATGATAGGTGGAAGAAAGCCATGAATGAAGAGTATATGGCATTGAAGAAAAACAAAACATGGCATTTGGTTCCCCCACAGCAAGGTAAAAATTTAATTGATTGCAAGTGGGTTTTCAGGATTAAAAGAAAAGCTGATGGAACTATTGATCGTTATAAGGCTAGGCTAGTAGCAAAAGGTTTTAAACAGAGATATGGTATAGACTATGAGGACACGTTTAGTCCAGTGGTAGAGGCTGCCACCATTCGTCTTGTACTATATATTACTGTTTCCAGAGGATGGAGTCTCAGACAGCTTAATGTTCAGAACGCGTTTCTCCATGGTGTTCTGGAAGAGGAAGTGTACATGAAACAACCTCCTGGGTTTGAGAGTAAGAATGCTCCTTCATATGTATGCAAGCTTGATAAGGCACTATATGGGTTGAAACAGGCTCCAAGGGCATGGTATGCTCGTCTCTGTCACAAAATGCAAGCACTTGGTTTTGTTCCCTCTAAATCTAACACATCATTATTCATCTACAACAAGTCCAACACATGCATATTTGTTCTCATATATGTTGATGATATTATTGTAACCAGCTCATCTGATGAAGCTATCAGAGGACTTCTTAAGGATCTAAGTGCAGAATTTGCTCTAAAGGATCTTGGTGATTTGCACTATTTTCTTGGGATTGAGGTGAAGAAGCACAAAGATGGACTTCTGCTCTCTCAAGAAAAATATGCCACTGATTTGGTTAAGAAGGCTGGGTTACAGGGATGCAAGCCTTCCCCCACTCCATTGTCTAGTTCAGAAAAACTGTCTCTTGTAGAAGGTGAACCCTTGAATCAAGAGGACAACACAAAATACAGGAGTTTGGTAGGAGCTCTTCAGTACCTTACGCTTACCAGACCGAATCTGTCTTTTGCTGTTAACAAAGTCTGTCAGTTTCTTCATGCACCTACCAATGTTCATTTGACAGCTGCAAAACGTATAGTTCGGTATGTGAAGGATACTCTGAACTTGGGACTGAACTTCAGCAAATCACCCTTCACTCTTGTCAGCAAGGTTGTCAGAATCGCGATTCTGTTATATGATTCTACGACTTTACGATCCAAACTAACCCCTATGATTCTATGATTTTAGTTCATAGAATCTACGTTTCTACGATCCTGATAGTGAAGATTCTACGATTTGCGATCTTACCATCGAAGCTCCGATCCGATTCAAAATCGTGATTCTGACAACCTTGCTTGTCAGTGCATTCTCTGACTCAGATTGGGCAGGCTGTCTTGATGACAGACGCTCCACTGGTGGCTTTGCAGTATTCTTTGGACCAAATTTGATATCATGGTGTGCACGTAAACAGGCCACTGTATCCAGGTCGAGTACAGAGGCAGAATACAAGGCATTGGCTAATGCTACACCTAAAATAATATGGGTTCAGTCTATGTTGAAGGAACTTGGTGTACAAAGTAAGCAAGCTCCCTGCTTATGGTGTGACAATCTTGGTGCTACATATCTCTCTACAAATTCGGTGTTTCATGTCAGGACAAAGCACATAGAGATTGATTTTCACTTTGTCAGAGAAAGAGTTGCTCAGAAACAACTTGATATTCGCTTTGTGCATTCCAGAGATCAACTTGCAGATGGATTCACAAAGCCCTTTCCCACAAGAAGCTTTGAAGACTTCAAGCATAATCTCAACTTAATGAAGTTGTGATTAAGGGAGGGTGTTAGACAACGTTACATACATGTCACGATCCCAACCAGGAGGTGGTGTTCGGCTGGTGTTAGGTGTTAGGCATAGAGATAGATTTGGTTGTTAGAGTTTAAACATATTACAATTGTAACTATCTCTATCTCCTTATCTCCTCTCCAAGTAATCTCTCCTGAGATTCCCTCTCTGTACCGATCGTCCTGATCTCCTTGTATCGATCGTTGGGGTCACGTCCCCCCTCTCCTTATAACGTGAATCACGTCCCTTGAGAGAGGCAAGACATTTTCCGCTATCGCACAGAGACAACCCGGCTTCTTTCGTGGATCCCGGTGAAAACTGTGCTAGACACTATTCTGAAAATACGGCTTCTTCAGTGCAGTGATCATCTGGACGGACGGCCTCGCCATCAGACCAGACCACCAGGCTTTCACATGCGGATACGCGTCGAACAAAGAAGCGTAGGGTGTAGCCGCCAGGCATGCGGTAGCAGACACATGGTTAAGGTCTGCGAGGCTGAGGAAGTCTCCAGCCAGGTACTTGCACTTGGTCAGGCGCGCCTCGTACACCTCCAGCACCTTCTTCAGTTTCACAAGGTTATCCTCGACAGTTTTCTGGTCAGTGGCTCGCCTGAACATAGGACGGACGAGGCACTCAAGGATAATGGGCTCCAGTGCGGCCGTGTACTGATGGGCCTCCACCTCGAGCCACACATCTACCATTGTTGATTCCTTGAGGTTGCCCTCCTTCAACAGCTCCGGTTTGTTCTTGCGGCATGTGTACTTGCAAATAGCACGCGATTCTAACAAGAAAAAAGAAACATAACCAGAGTTGTGATAATCAGCAACGGTAGTAACGCGGTTCTAACATAAATTGTTCTAAAGCAAACATAACGTATATGCATTTGCCTCGAATCCTGGATAACTAAGACATGTGATTTTTCTTCTCTTTTCTAGTTAAGCTGATGTTTTGAGCATACTAGAATAGGTTGATGACAATTCAGTACGTACCAAATGCCATTTCATTCTCATAAGATTGTGGGTCATCGTTTATCCAAGAACGACCACATCCCTTTCATAGAAATGATGTTGCGCTGTACTTCCCTATGATTAATTTGGTCCTCTGTGATTACTTTGGTTTCTATAATGAGAAAAACATTTCATTATTTGCCTAGTGGAAACATTGTTTCACATAGAAACCAAGTCCCAAAATCTGTACTCCTTTTTCTCTTTTGATGAAACAATGGGAGCTTACTGCCAAAGTGACTACAACATCAAGGAAAACATACAAATAATAAAATCGAAAAAGAAAACAAGAGCTGGCAAAGTGAAGGAGGGGGGGGGGGGGGCCAAATATGACAATTCAGTACTTAGCAAATGCCATTTCATTCTAATAAGATTGTGTGTCATCATTTATCCAAGAAATGATGTTGCGTTGTACTTCCCTATGATTTGGAACTCTGCGATTACTTTGGTTTCTATAATGAGAAAAACATTTAATTATTTGCCTAGTGGAAACATTGTTTCACATAGCAACCAAGTCCCAAAATCTGTACTCCTTTTTTTTCCTTTTGACGAAACAATGGGAGCCTGCTGCCAAAGTGACTACATAATTGATAAGGAAAACAAGAGCTGGCAAAGGGAGGGAGGGGGGATCCTAATATAATAACAGCTGACAATTATACATAATTGATATTTTTCTGCATCACGTCATCTTATACGGACAGCTTAGGCACCGTTTCAACAAAGGTGGAAAACTGGAAATGCCAGCTTAGACACACTTTTGGGAAATAAGGCAGCAACATCAACAGCAAAGCAACAATAATGTCAGAGCATCTTGTCCCTTTTAAGTTTATATTCACGAGGGATGGAAAAGAGGCACATCTCCAAGTGTTAGCATCATACCCCAGACGTAGAAGTCACCATCCTGCAGAACTGGCATCTGACCAAAGGGCTGCAGAGGACCATATGAAGACAGTGAGGTTTTTGTCAATCAGATGTCACGCCTCTAAAAACAGGATTCATCAAATGCCACAGTTACTATAACACTAAGATCGGTTGGTCAAACCAATGTGAATAAGATAACATGCATAGATTTCCATTGTCTTCGTACAGACAAGTTGCTAAACGTACCCTGCAGTAGCAGGCTAATTGTATATATAGATACTAATTGCCATTCAACAAATTTAGCGACTATAAGGCTGGATAAAGCAGAGTGTGGAAAGATCTGCTCAAAGGCCGAATAAATGTTTAGAAGCCAAGTCTGAATTTCGAATAGTAGAATGGATGGTTTGTGCGGAGACAGTTGATCAGGTTCTTGGTGGCTTGGTGCTACTTGCAGAGTGCAGACCCAATTCTTTTGCTCAACATTGGTGGTGGTGAAAAAAGTAGTGCTCTTAAATCCTAATGGCTTAGATTATTCATGTAGTTAGTAGCAGTCTCCTGTTGGGCACTCTCGGCCCTTACAGAAAAGGCTTGTTTGAGTTAATTGCAAGAAACCGCCACATTTGGGGCATCGTTTGCAAAAAACCATGAGGTCACTAATTTTTTGTAAAAGCCACCGCGTTTTCAGTAAACTTTTTGCAGAAAGCACTGATCACGGGCTTTGCTGCGTTTGATCACGTTTCCGACAGGTGGGGCCCGCTAGTCAGGAGCTGACTTGAAAAATATTGCCACGTGTGAGTCTTGACCAAGTCTTCTTCCTTCTCCTCTCTTCCACTCTCACACACATTACAACAAACAGGTTGTGTGCGTGAACTGGGAGGGGCAGGGCCCGACGCCGTCGGCTGGGACGGGGAAAGCGGAGCCGTCGGCCGGCGAGCAGCCGCCGCTCGTGTGCGTGGTGCAGAAGGACCCTCGTCCCGCGAGCACGCGCCCCGACGAAGAGAAGGACTGCCTGACGGCCCCGGTGAGGCGGCCACCCTTCTCCCGTGCGAGCACGCGCCCCGGCGAAGAGAAGGACGGCCTGACGGCTCCGGTGAGGCGGCCACCCTTCTCCCGCGCGAGCACGCGCCCCGGCGAGGCGTACTCCCTCCTCCAGCCCGAGCATGCGCCCCTTCCTTCCGACGAGGCGGCGTCCCTCCTCCCCGCGAGCATGCGCCCTGAGATCCGGTGAGCACGTGCCCCTGACCTCGCGCGCGAGCACGCCCTTCAACACGTCGCGGTACAGCCGTGCACGCCGGCCGCGTCCTCCGCCGCGGCCGTAGCAGTCTCCGCCGCCGACGGCACGACGCGCCCAGCGAGGCCGCAAAACAGAGGGAGTGTTGGAGGGAGCGAGGCCACCGTGTAGAGGCTCGGGCTCGCGAGGCCACTTGTGCCAAGAGCGCGGCGGCTGTTGCTCGCCGGGCGATGCAGCAGCGGGTGCCCTGGTCGTGGGTGTTGAGGGAGCGGCCGGCGGCGAGCAGCGGTGAGACTCTCCTCCATAGCCTACACACGACGGGGGAGGGGGTTGATTGCTTTTAGTTTTAAGATCTAAGGGTGTATATGTAAATGTTTTGCCAAGTCAGCTCCCGACAATTCGGTCCCACTTGTCAAAAAGTGATTAAACGATCTAAATCACTTGATCAGTGCTTTTTGCAAAAAGTTTACTGAATGTGCGGTGCTTTTTGCAAAAAATTATTGACCTCGTGGTTTTCTGCAAACGATGCCCCAAATGTGGTGGTTTTGTGCAATTAACTCGGCTTGTTTTGATAACTACAGTAGTTGATTAGGTCCCCTGCTGAGGTCATAGTATGTTTCATGTGTTCGTTTCTGAGATTTTAGTCAGGGCTTCATATAAGGACAGCAAGCAGGCATGGGTTTCAGGTGCACCGGAGACCCCTTTTGAGACTAGACTAGAAGCATATATGGAGGGCATTGCAAACTGAAGGCGGTAAGCATGCGTACGTTCCTGGCGAGGTGGTCGGGGGTCTTGTGCTCGCCGGCGCCGAAGTCGATGGGCACGACGTCGTACTCGACGCCGGCCTCCTCCAGGGCCGCCACGCACCTCGTCACGTTCCACGACATGGTCATGCCGTACAGCTTCACCAGAGCCATCGCCACGCCCTGTTACGACCCGATCTGGAGGGTAGGTGAGAGGAGTCAGGAGAGGAGAGCAGCTGAGAAAGGAGACGGCGGAGGTGAGACGAGAGCACACGCTTCTCATTTCTTTTTAAACCCCAAGGTTTACACTTCTTTCTTCTTCCTTTTTTTTGTGAGAAGAACACAGCCACACACTTAAATAGCCACTAGGCCGATCCCACATTGGGCCACTCTCGGTCCCTCGTTACAAGGCCGACGGCCCACAGGCAGCTCTCTTGCACTGCAGGCGTGATAGCCTCGAAATCACTAATTGAGGAGCGTTCCTCGCAATGATTAGTTGGAGAGCGCTTCGCACGTGCCAAGTGTCACGTGTGGAGCGGCCGGGAGACTTTTCCGAGGCGCTCCGCGCGCGACACTTGTCGCGCGTACGGCGTCTCCCGTGTTTTTCGGTTTCTGGTTTCCCTTTCTGTTTTTTTTTCACTTTAGTCCTTATACTTTTAATGTTTTATAAAATCTTTTGATCTGTTTTGAGATATGTTTTCTCTCTGGTGTGGGCGAACCGTCGTGGAGCACTGTTCTTTCTTTGCCGTCGTCTTCGTCCGTCGCGGCCGCCGCTCTTGTCGCGTGGTTACGGCGGCCCCTGTCCCGGCCGCCGCGCTTGTTGACTGGTTTTACGGCGGTCCTTCTTTAGCGTCGACCGCGCTTCCCCGTTCGCGTGATCGCCGTTCCCTACCGGTTGCCTTCGTGGGTTCCTTGTTTCCCTTTAACGTTTCTCTTTTTGTTCCCATTATATTTCCGGGATATGGAGATTTACGGGGTAGTTACGGGTGGGGACTACCAACACTATCAGATGTCAAGTTTCAACTGGGTTTTGTGTGATTAGTTCTTGATAATCATTGTGTTCCTTGCAGTTATGGCTTGTTCTTTTTGCCATATGCCTGGTGGCCCGTGTTCTTCTGTTGAGTCTTCTGTAATGGGTTCAGTGTGGTCCTTGATCGGCGTTGTTGGAGGTGTGTTGTAAGAATACCATTTTATAATTGTTCAATTTTTGGCACACACGTTTATTTCTTTTGGTGCTGCTCATGTTGTCTAGGTTTTGATTATGATCCTTGTTTTGATTTGTTCTGCAGTATGTTCCGTGCAGTGTTAGAGCTCATCTTGCTCATTACATCGAGGAGTGCAGGGCTTTAGCCATAAGGAGGGGTGACGAAGATACTGATCTTGCTTTTCAGTGCAATGAGGGTTATTTGTATGGTGTTTTGTTTAGTCATGGTCGGTTGAGGAGTAAATTCCATGGTCCTTCCTGGGAACGATTGGTCAGTGATTATGGTGTTCGTCCTCGTGATATAATGACCATTAGGCTTGAACACTATGGAACATGGATTGGTATTGATTTTTATCGTGTTGGTCGTGGAGATGCATTGTCTCCTTTACCTTCTGTTGGTAAGGTTTATTTTTAAGGAACTTTTTAGCTTGTTTTATTGCACATGATGATTTTTCTGTTCCCTTGAGACTGTGTAATTATATTTTGTAGCTCTTGATGGTTTGAGCGACTCCGAGATGGAACTTGTTGGGAGTTGTTATTACACCCGTGGTGTTTTTCTTAATTATCAGCAGATGTATTTCATGAGGTGTCAACTCTTTGATGATGTCTACATACCGTGTTGTCCTTTTGTTCACAGGATTGATTCCATGAATGTTAATGGTTATCATATGGTCAGATTTTGTTCCACTGTTTTTTCTTTGTTTCTGTTTATTTATTTATTTTTATTATCTCTTCTATTTATAGTTTTAAATTTTTGTTCTATTTTATGATAGCTTGATGTTTTTGTCAGGTTATTCCTGATATTGTTGTGAGGAGTTTGAAGGAGTTTGTGACTTTTCCTAGGACTGGCGTTTTAACCCTTGAAGTTACTTTGGAATCTGGTGATGATGATGTATATGTGAGCACTCCTTGCTCCTACTTCATTGGCTTGGGTAGTAGAATGGTGTTCAAACATGAAGGTTTCAGTGATTTTCTCCAAGCATCGTCTATTGAAGTAAACATCTTGGTGCTGATAACTTTCAAAGAGCGTGATGGGAGGCTTGTTGTTATCTTCAATCTTCTGCCGCGGTGATGTTAGTTATAGCCTTTGAACATAAATGGATTTTGTTTAAAAATCTATTCTACGGGTTAATGTTGTCTTGATATATGAAACGATATGAACCTAAGAACCTAAGTGTTCATTGCTGTTGTATGTTTGTAAAAGAGGTATGGTTGTGCATCTCTTTTAAAGATGTTTGAGGGAGTCCTGGATTAGGGGGTGTTCGGATAGCTGGACTATACCTTCGGCCGGGCTCCCGGACTATGAAGATACAAGATTGAAGACTGCGTCCCGTGTTCGGAAGGGACTTTCCTTGGCGTGGAAGGCAAGCTTGGCGATATGGATATGTGGATCTCCTACCATTGTAACCGACTTTGTGTAACCCTAACCCTCTCCGGTGTCTATATAAACCGGAGGGTTTTAGTCCGTAGGACAACATACACAACAACAATCATACCATAGGCTAGCTTCTAGGGTTTAGCCTCTCCGATCTCGTGGTAGATCTACTCTTGTACTACCCATATCATCAATATTAATCAAGCAGGACGTAGGGTTTTACCTCCATCGAGAGGCCCCGAACCTGGGTAAAACTTCGTGTCCCTTGCCTCCTGTTACCATCCGGCCTAGAAGCACAGTTCGGGACCCCCTACCCGAGATCCGCCGGTTTTGACACCGACATTGGTGCTTTCATTGAGAGTTCCTCTGTGTCGTCGCTGTTAGGCTTGATGGCTCCTACGATCATCAATAGCGATGCAGTCCAGGGTGAGACCTTCCTCCCCGGACAAATCTTCGTCTTCGGCGGCTTCGCACTGCGGGCCAATTCACTTGGCCATCTGGAGCAGATCGAAAGCTATGCCCCTGGCCGTCAGGTCAGATTTGGAAGCTTAAACTACACGGCTGACATCCGCGGGGACTTGATCTTCGACGGATTCGAGCCACTGCCGAGCGCGCCGCACTGTCACGATGAGCATGATCTAGCTCTGCCGCCGAACAGTGCCCTGGAGGCTGCACCCGCATCGGCTTCGACCCTTAATTCGGAGCCAACTGCGCCGATCGAGGATGGGTGGTTGGACGCCGTCTCGGGGGCTGCGATCCCAACGGCGATCGAGCCGAACACCAGCCCCGCACTCCGCGAGACTCGTGACTCCAAGGAGCCAGACTCCTCTACGGACTCCGAACCCTCCGCACCCCTGCCGATCGAATCCGATTGGGCGCCGATCATGGAGTTTATTGCCGCGGATATCTTTCAGCACTCGCCTTTCAGCGATATTCTGAAGACACTGAAGTCTCTCTCTTTATCAGGAGAGCCCTGGACGGACTACGGTCAGCAAGGTTGGGGTACGGACGATGAAGAAATTCAAATCCCACCCACCACCCACTTTGTAGCCACTGTCGACGATTTAACCGACATGCTTGACTTTGACTCCGAAGACATCGACGGTATGGACGCCGATGAAGGAGACGATGAAGAACCAGTGCCTATTAGGCCCTGGAAAGCCACCTCGTCATATGACATATACATGGTGGACACCCCAAAAGAAGGAGATGGCGATGGAACAGCGGAGGATGACCCCTCCAGGAAACAGCCTAAGCGCCGGCGTTAGTGGCGCCGCTCAAAATCTCGCCAAAACAAATACGATGATTCCAGCACGGGAGATAATAATACTCCGAAAAGTGCCGAAGAGAACCCCCTCCAGCAAGATTTATCACAGGAGGATGGAGAAACCAGCCCTCATGAGAGAGCGGCAGACAGAGAGGTCGAGGACGATAATTATATGCCTCCCTCCGAAGACGAGGCAAGCCTTGAAGACGACGAATTCGTCGTGCCAGAGGATCCCGTCGAGCAAGAGCATTTTCAACGCAGGCTTATGGCCACGGCAAGAAGCCTCAAGAAAAAACAACAACCGCTTAGAGCTGATCAAGATTTGCTAGTCGACAGATGGACTGAAGTCCTTGCAGCCGAAGAGCATAAACTCGAACGCCCCTCCAAGAGCTACCCAAAGCGCAGGTTGCTACCCGATTAGAGGAGGAAGCACTTAAACCTACATCACCCGCACTCGATACGGCCGACCGGTCACCTCGTGGCCGCGACAGAGAGGCCTCTCGGCCCTCCACTCAAGCCGCACCCCGTACCAAGGCACGGGAAAATGCGCCGGACCTGCGAGATATGTTGGAGGACAAGGCAAGGCAAACAAGATCGATCTACGGATCGCGTGGGCGCCCCACGACTCGAGACGGTAACCGTCACGCCGGCCACAAATTCGGCAGGGCCGAGCACAGTAGACAAAGCTCATTGGAGCTACGTCGTGATATAGCCCAGTACAAAGGCGCCGCACACCCACTATGCTTCACAGACGAAATAATGGATCATCAAATCCCCGAGGGTTTCAAACCCGTAAACATCGAATCATATGATGGCACAACAGATCCTTCGGTATGGATCGAGGATTATCTCCTTCATATCCACATGGCCCGCGGCGATGATTTCCACGCCATCAAATACCTCCCACTCAAGCTTAAAGGACCAGCTCGGCATTGGCTTAACAGCTTGCCAACAGGATCAATCAGTTGTAGGGAGGACCTGGAAGCCGCATTCCTCGACAATTTCTAGGGCACTTATGTGCGACCCCCAGATGTCGATGACCTAAGTCACGTAATTCAGCAGCCAGAGGAATCGGCCAGGCAATTCTGGACATGGTTCCTAACAAAAAAAATCAAATAGTCAACTGCCCGAACGCTGAAGCCCTAGCAGCCTTCAAGCACAATATCTGTGACGAGTGGCTTGCCCGGCACCTTGGACAGGAAAAGCCGAAATCTATGGCAGCACTCACGACACTCATGACCCGCTTTTGCGCGGGAGAAGACAGTTGGCTTGCTCGTAGCAACAACATGACCAAGAACCCTGGTAATTCGGATACCAGGGACAGTAGTGGCAGGTGACGTCGCAACAAGAAGAAGCGCCGCATTAACGGCGACAATGCTGAGGATACGTCCAGTTTGGATCGAATACTCGACCGCTTGTGCTAGATACATGGCACCCCCGAAAAGCCGGCCAATCACACCAACAGGGATTGTTGGGTGTTCAAGCAGGCAGGCAAGTTAAATGCCGAAAATGAAGACAAGGGGCTGCATAGCGATGACGACGAGGAGCCCCGGCCGCCGAACAACAGTGGACAGAAGGGTTTTCCCCCACAAGTGCGGACGGTGAACATGATATACGCAACCCACGTCCCCAAAAGGGAGCGGAAGCGCGCGTTAAGGGACGTATATGCGGTAGAGCCAGTCGCCCCAAAGTTCAACCCATGGTCCTCCTACCCGATCACCTTTGATCGAAGGGACCATCCCACTAGCATCCGTCATGGCAGATTTGCCGCATTGGTTCTAGACCCAATTATTGACGGATTTCATCTCACTAGAGTCCTTATGGACGGCGGCAGCAGCCTGAACCTGCTTTACCAGGATACAGTGCGGAAAATGGGCATAGATCCCTCGAGGATTAAGCCCACCAAAATGACCTTTAAAGGCGTAATACCAGGTGTAGAGGCCAGCTGTACAGGCTCAGTCACACTTGAAGTGGTCTTCGGATCTCCGGATAATTTCCGAAGCGAGGAGTTAATCTTCGACATAGTCCCATTCTGCAGTGGCTATCACGCACTGCTCGGGCGAACCGCATTCGCCAACTTCAACGCGGTACCGCACTACGCATACCTTAAGCTCAAAATGCCAGGACCTCGAGGAGTAATTATGGTCAATGGAAACACCGAACACTCCCTCCGAACGGAGGAGCACACGGCGGCCCTTGCAGCGGAAGTACAAAGCAGCCTCTCCAGGCAGTTCTCCAGTCCGGCCATTAAACGACCGGACACCGTCAAGCGCGCCCGGAGTAACCTACAACAAGACCGCCTGGCACGATCCGAGCAGGCATAGCAATGCGGCCCCAACCCCAGCCCTCGCAAAAAGGCGACGCCAGTGCTTCGCGTACATAACTATGCTCTAGAAATACCATGGGTACAGGGGGAGGGGCACCATCACGGCACGCCCGAAATACGGCTTAAACCGCACCAGGGGCTACCGATTTTTTTTAATTTTCTCTTACTTTCAAGACTCCATTCTTCGGAAGGCCTGTTCGGCAGTTCAATTGCCGCACAAACGATGCAATAACCAAGGAAGCAGACAAGCCACACCGCATTACGGAACTCCCAGGTGGTCTCTATCACGAGCAGTATACCTGTTTCGCATATCATTCTGCAGCCTGCCCCTGGAGCAGACATGTTAAATAGTCCAACCTTTTGCTTATCGCATTATTTGTATCGTTCTGCTTTGATCGCAGCCCTTTTTAATAAACAATGCATAGCTTTTGTCTATTTTTGCATTACTCTTTTTTTTCTATATATATATATGTTCCTTAACGACATGTTGCACCCGTACACGTTGGTACGACCAAAATACGCCAGGGGCTTTAGTACCCCTCAATATGGTGTGAGAAGTCCGAACACTTTAACAAGTGCGGCACCCCGAACTTATAGCATTATATGCATCGGCTCCGAATCATGTCTTGGGTCAATAGTTGGGTTTGCCTGGCTCCTATATTTTGGTGCCTTACGTTCCGCTATATCGGCTAAGGTAGCACTAGGAGAACCACTGCGATTGTGCCCTAGTTGAGCTGGGTCGAGCACCTCAGTGGAGAAAGCTAAAACTGACTGTCATGATGAAGCGAGAGCTGGTCGCTGTTCGAGAGGTTTTTCGACTCCCTAAAGACTTATGCCGCTTAGAGCGAGGAGTCGGCTCTGTCCGGCCAAGGCGTGGATAGCGCCCCGAACTCGGTCTTCCGAATACCAGGGGCTTCGCCGAAATTTAAAATTATAGAATTCTATGGCTAAGTGAGAGTGTTCATGCATTATAGTCCGATTGCCTTGTTCGTTGGGCTGAGCACCTCCCTCGAAGGACCCAAACATGGGAAAAAGAGCGCTCAGGTTTATCCCCGAACACCCCAGCACAAGCGGCACGGGGGCAGAAGCCGACGACCCGCCATCTCTCAGAATTGATAAACAGCCACACAGAAGGTAATATTTTAAATTCCAACAGCATTGCTCAGCGCATATGAACAAGTTTTCAGCGCACAGGACAAAACGAGCGAGTTTTACTCAAAAAATACATCCTTGGAACATTCATCCGCCACAAGGCAGGCACCCTTCAGAACATCCTTATAGTAATTCTCGGGCTTGCGATGCTCTTTCCCCGGTGGTGGCCCGTCCTTCACAAGCTTCTCAGCATCCAGCTTGCCCCAGTGCACCTTAGCACGGGCAAGGGCCCTACGGGCACCTTCAATGCAGACGAAGCGCTTGATGACTTCGAGCCTTGGACAGGCCTCCACTAGCTGCCGCACCAGCCCAAAATAGCTCCCAGGCAGAGCCTCTCCAGGCCACAGCCGAACTATGAGGCCCTTCATGGCCTGTTCGGCCGCCTTGTGGAGCTCGACCAGTTGCTTCAGCTGGTCGCTCAGGGGCACGGGGTGTCCGGCCTCAGCATACTGAGACCAGAACACCTTCTCTGTCGAGCTGCCCTCCTCGGCTCGATAGAATGCGGCGGCATCGGATACACTCCGGGGAAGATCTGCGAACGCTCCTGGAGAGCTCCGGATTCGGGTAAGTAACAAGTAACTCACGTTTATGTGTTTGCTTTGCATAAAGAATGCCTTACCCGCCGCTATCTTCTTCACCTCATCCAACTCCTGCAGGGTCTTCTGGGATTCGGCCTTGGCAGACTTGGCATTTTCAATAGCCGGCGTCAGCTCGGACGCTCGCGTCTTTGAGTCAAGCTCCAAACTCTCATGTTTTTTCATGAGAACCTGGAGCTCTTGCCGCACCTTGCCAACCTGGGCCTCATACTTCTCCCGCTCGGTGCGCTCCGTGCCCACCCTCTTCTCGGCCTCGAGCAGCGCTTGCTTAAGGGTCGCCACCTCAGACGTGGCCCCTACAATAGCCAAGATAATCCTGTCATTTTTTGCAATTGCACCTTTTTATATATATTTAAACAAGGTATTTCTTACCTTCATTGTCCTCGAGCTGCTTCTTGGCACGCCCGAGCTCTTGCTTGGACCGCTCGAGGTTCTGCTTCAGCGTGTCCACTTCCACAGTCAGTGTGGTGGACGCAAGCAGAGAAGCTTGCATACGCATATTGACTCCTTTTTGTTAGACTCCTGCGAATTTTATTTGATCCTCTATTCGGCTTTTCTTCCCGAACGCCAAACAGAGCATCAGGGGCTACTGTCTATGTGGTAATATTATTTACACATTCTTTAACTTACCTCAAAGCCTGTTAAAAGGCTAGTACAAGCTTCAGTCAGTCCGCTCTTGGTGGACTGAACCTTCTGGACCACCGCACTCATAATGGCGCGATGCTCCTCGTCGATGGAGGCGCCTTAGAGCGCCTCCAACAGATTGTCCGGCGCCTCCGGTTGGACGGGGGTCACCGGCACGGTGGACTTGCTCCTCTTGGAAGGAGGTCCCCCGCCAGACTCTGGAACCTTTGAAGGTTCCGGAGCGGTGTCCGGCTTAGAGCCGGACTTGGAGCCCTGGGGGGTTTTATCCCCTTTACTCCTGGAGTCCGGGAGGTCGCCTTGCGGCGCCTCCAGGACCACCTCCTCCCGGATTGGAACCTGTTGAGACAATACTTCGGCGTCGTCCGTAGGGTGGGGGGAGGAAGCCGTCGGAAGCGAATTCACATCCGACGAGTCCAGTGAACCACTCGACGATGCGTCGAGCCGGTCTTTGGGTGGGCTGCATAATCATATTCGACATAAGGGAAAGCTGTGCAATAAAGGAATACTATGAATTACTCTAGTCTCCGGATACTTACGATTTCGCCAGGGGCTTGGCCCTGAGCGACCACTCTTCTCCACCGTTGTCGGCGTCGGTGGAGTAGTCCGGGGGAAGGGTTCTCCCCTTCTTGGACCCTCCGGCCTCCCCAGAGAGGGCGGCCTTCCTTTTCTTCTCTCCTCCTGCTAGAGGGGGAGAGGTCTCTTCTTCTTCCTCCTCGTCTTCACAGGAGGAATGCGCCTCGGAGCCGTCGGATGATGGATCCGACACCTCCTGGCGCCGGGCACTCTTTCGAGTCCCTGTGGCCTTCTTCTCCGGCACCACATAGGGTGCCGGAACCAACAGCTTCGCCAAGCGGGCATCAGCTGGGTCTTCGGGCAAGGGAGCCGGACAGTCGATCTGTCCGGACTTCGCCTTCCAACTCTGTCAAAGGTAAGGGAGCTTAGATCCCACATTGAGTTAAACTATGGAAAACTAATACCCTGTAAAAGGTACAAACTACTTACCGCGCTAGCATGATGCTACGCGCTGGATCCGCGATCCTCGGTGGTGTATGCGGGAGCCTCGGTGCCCTTGAAAAGCACCTTCCATGCATCTTCGTATGTCGTGTCGAAGAGCCTGCTCAGAGTTCGGTGCTGCGCCGGGTTGAACTCCCACAGATTGAAGGCCCGTTGTTGACACGGGAGGATCAGGCGGATGAGCATAACCTGGACTAGATTGACAAGCTTGAGCTGCTTGTCCACCAGGGTTTGGATGCATGTTTGCAGTCCAGTCACCTCTCCTTTGTTGCCCCACGACAGGACCGTCTCTTTTCAGGACATGAGCCGCGTTGGGGTCCGGACCGGAACTCAGGGGCTGCGACCCACTCAGGGTCGCACGGCTCGGTGATGTAAAACCACCCCGATTGCCACCCCTTCAGGGTCTCCACAAAGGAGCCCTCGAGCCATAAGACGTTGGGCATCTTGCCCACCATGGCGCCTCCGCACTCCGCCTGGTTGCCGCGCACCACCTTTGGCTTGACATTGAAAGTCTTGAGCCAAAGGCCGAAATGGGGGCGGATGTAGAGGAAAGCCTCACACACGATGATAAACGCCGAGATGTTGAGGATGAAGTTTGGGGCCAGATCATGGAAATCCAGGCCGTAGTAAAACATGAGTCCCCGGACGAATGGGTGGATCGGAAAGCCCAGTCCGCGGAGGAAGTGGGGAAGGAACACTACCCTCTCATGGGGCCTTGGGGTGGGGAGGAGCTGCCCCTTTTCAGGAAGCCGGTACGCGATGTCGTTAGACAAGTATCCGGCCTTCCTCAGTTTTTTGATGTGTCCCTTCGTGACGGAGGAGACCATCCACTTGCCCCCCGCTCCGGACATGGATGGAGAAGGTTAAGGTGGGGAGTGCGGACTTGGGCGCTGGAGCTCGAGTGCGCGAGAATGGATAGGCAAAGGAGGAAGAAGGCGTAGGTGAAAAGGTGGATCCTTATCCCCTTATATGGGCGGACGCAACTGTGTGTCGCCACCAGCCTGGTAAAACTCGCTTATCTCCAAGCACCGTAATCAATGGTGCGGTTGGGTTACCCACGCCTGTATTGATGAGAATCCCGGAATAAGGGGACACGATCTCTGCTTTAACAAGACGTGCCAAGGAAACCGCCTCGCATGATGCGCTGAGGTCGGATAATGAAACGACTCGGATAAAGGCTTGGCCGTGGTGTGTCGCACTACGGAATACGTCAGCAGATTAGATTTGTGTAAATATTATTCTCTCTATGGCAATATGTGGAAACTTATTTTGCAGAGCCGGACACTATCTTTGTGTTCAAAATCTTCTATGAAGTACTTGGAGGAGGAACCCGCCTTGCAATGCCGAAGACAATCTGCGCGCCGGACTCGTCGTCATTGAAGCCTGGTTCAGGGGCTACTGAGGGAGTCCTAGATTAGGGGGTGTTCGGATAGCCGGACTATACCTTCGGCCAGGCTCCCGGACTATGAAGATACAAGATTGAAGACTTTGTCCCATGTCCGGAAGGGACTTTCCTTGGCGTGGAAGGCAAGCTTGGCGATACGGATATGTGGATCTCCTACCATTGTAACCGACTTTGTGTAACCCTAACCCTCTCCGGTGTCTATATAAACCGGAGGGTTTTAGTCCGTAGGACAACATACACAACAACAATCATACCATAGGTTAGCTTCTAGGGTTTAGCCTCTCCGATCTCGTGGTAGATCTACTCTTGTACTACCCATATCATCAATATTAATCAAGCAGGACGTGGGGTTTTACCTCCATCGAGAGGGCCCGAACCTGGGTAAAACTTCGTGTCCCTTGCCTCCTGTTACCATCTGGCCTAGACACACAGTTCGGGACCCCCTACCCAAGATCCGCCGGTTTTGACACCGACAATGTTCTTTTGGACAGATGTTATTTAATTGGGGTTATAGTTTTGAATACAGTAGAGGCACATGTGTTGTTTACTCTGAGGCACAGATGTGTATCTCTTTTATGTGAGGCACGTGGATTAAGTAAATGAAGGCGCGTAATAGAAGTCAGTGCAGGCATGGTCGTGAGGAGGCACGGGTATACTGAGAGCTACGTGTGTGCAGCACCAAAGTTGTACGGGCGAGATACTATGGGTTTTA
This sequence comes from Triticum urartu, assembly GCF_003073215.2. Taxonomy (NCBI): domain Eukaryota; kingdom Viridiplantae; phylum Streptophyta; class Magnoliopsida; order Poales; family Poaceae; genus Triticum; species Triticum urartu. The sequence goes on from NC_053024.1 coordinate 543,395,090, forward strand.
TGCGAGAGGCACGTGCGTGTGTAGGACTTAGAGTTGCTGTTGGTTTTATGTGAGGCACGTGGATTGAGCAAAACGGAGGCATGGAATTATAGTCAGTACAAGCACGGTTGTGGAGGTACGGGTATAGTGAGAGATGCATCTGTGCAGCACCAAAGTTGCATTGGCGATCACGCGTGCGGAGCACGTAGAGTTACTTTGGGTTTCAAGTGAGGCACGTTGATCAAGCAAACAGAGGCACTGCAGTCAGTACAAGCAAGGTTGTCTGGAGGCACAGTTTTGAACCCACTTGCTGGTGTCAAGATTCTAGAGGCACGGATGTACGACAGTAGAGGCATCGGTCCGAATATCTGGTTAGAGGGGCTTGGTTAATGATGCACATGTGTGTAGTCTCTAGGGTCACGGGTGCGTGGCACCACAGGCACGGATTGAGTAGACACTTAGTGAGTCACGCTTATAAATAGGTCAGTTGCACACAGTAGTGTAGTTTTGTGGCATCGTGCAGAACTGGTGTACGGAGAGGAACCTGTGTACAATAGCTAGGATGTTCTGAATGGACAGAGCGGTTTTGATGTGAAATGGAGGCAAGGATTTTTTTCAATGTGGTTAAGGTAACAAAGTTCTCGTCGCTTGTGACAGTGTACCGAATGATCTTCTGCAATATTTATGAATTGATCACGCCAATGTTTAATAAGCATTGTACTGAGAGTTTACAACGATATCATCACATATTCTTGTAAATGCACGATGCATCCTGTAAAGGTTGACTATGACAATTATAATACAATATCGTGCGAGATATCTCTCGTTCTATAATCATGGATACAATATATGCTTGCTCAGTACTGGGACATAAGTTACTAATTGCATTTAGACATAACTTACTAATTGCATTTAGACATGCAAAACGTAGTATCCATTTGTACATGAGCACACCACTGTGTTGAAAGTTCAAACGTAAAATAGTAATACAATACACACAACATCTTTGAGCAACAACAAACATATTTAGAACATAGGTTCATACAATCCAAATTAGTACATGAGCACACCACTGTGTTCAAAGTTCAAACGTAAACTAGTAATACAATACACACAGCATCTTTGAGCAACAACAAACATATTTACAACATAGGTTCATGCAATCCAAATTATGATAATAGTAGTTCCTACTAGTTTAATGTAGACATCCATTTTCTCGCAATTTACCAACCACTGTTTCCCTTCCGGCGCTTCCAGCCGCTGGAAGATCCCTCGTCATTGCTCTTACGTGGGCGGAGTCTTTCTTTCATTGGTTGTTGGTGGAGATGACGTAGCCCGTTCTTGATGATTAGGATTCTACGGTACAACTCGTAGCTAACATACCCGTCCTTTGCCGCGTACTCAAGGTGTATCGAGGAAAGTGGCTTCCACTCCCAGAACTGGTGCTTCTCCTTTGGGAATGATTTCTTCATGTTCTTGTATGAGGGGTCGATGATGGCCGCTGCAAGGTCAGCCATGGAGTCCCTTTCTCCATCACCCTTGATGCAGAATAGCCTTCTGGATGTCGACATGGTGCTCGTCTAGAATTCTGATGCATGCACGGGCAAGCATGGTCTTGTCGTTCCTGGTGTCGACGCTAGTGAAAGTTACCGCTTTCCGTTGCAGGAAGTCAACTAACGCCTGGGAGCGCTGGGACCTGCAGTAGTGGTATACAAGGACATACTCGCGCATGGAAAGTTGGATGATGGCGATCCCTTGTCGTATGTAACTGCTCTTACGTGTGTACTTGAGGTCGAGGCCGACGAACTTGTTCTTCTCCTCCTTTAGCCATTCTTCGTACTTGTTGATGATCCGCTCCATGGTCCTTGAGTCGTTGGTGTACACCACCTCGAGCACGGTTGTACCGTGGGTAGTGATGTGTTCGGTGAATGTTGTTACTTTCCCGTCATCCATGGCTAGAGGTGTGCGGTGGTGAACTGCGGCCGGCGAGAAACTTTCGAGGAAGAGGATGAAATGGAGTCGGAAAAGTGAAAGGGTTGTTTTGTCGTGCAAAAAAGGAAACCGCCAAAGAGTAGTTGCTAGTCACGCGGCGGTTCCAGGTGTAGAATTTCGGAAACAGGGTTTTTTATCTATTTTTTTAAGATTTTCACTTGTCTTTGTTCATTAATTTTTTTATTCGTTGTGTGCTGCCTTCGTGATGCATCTTTGGCTGTGATAGTAGTCGTGTAAACGTTAGAACATTCAGCAGATGCATGGTCGTGCCTTTGTTGTGAAACATTTTTTCCAGTTAATAATCTTCCTTGGTTAGGGAGGCACGGTTTTTATGTTATTCGGTGTACAAGTGTGTTTAGGAAAAGTTGAACTAAATATAGTTTGGACTTGAAAACGTAGTCCTGTTTGGTTTTTAATTGAGATATGTTTCACTAGATGGTTTGAATAAGTTTGATAACATCGTATTGCTAGAGGTTTTGAATCACAAACTGATTCTTGTTTCGTTTCATTTTTGAAAATGAAACTTTTTGGTTTTTGGTTTTTTGAATTGTGAACTTTTCAAAGGATAAGAACTACATTTTTTCGATTGAATCATTTCGATGGTTCAAACAACATTTGTTCTAAAGGATCATTCCGATGGTTGAAACAGCAAGTTGAGTGTCTGTAAGAGCTACATAAGTTGCAGAAGAATATTCCTATAGTTCAAGCAAGCACATGGTCCATAATAATTAAATTACTCTACCATCCTATCTAGCAAACTTATAGTAATCAGTGTTTTTCTCCTGGAGGCATCATGATGAAACAAGCGTTGAACATTCTAGGAGATGCACTGTTTGCTTCCATTTTAGGTGCTGGTTCCGACGGAATCAACATGATGCGTTGAATGATGATGGACACAGAATGGTCATTTCGCTCTTTGAAAGTGATTAGAACAACGTTCTTTTCAACGAAGGATGCAGCTGATATGAAGTCTCTGAAAGAAGACTTTTGTATTACCATCCCGCCGTCGTTTTTGGAGATGTAGTACTGTGACGCCTACATAATTACGCTACAGTAATCCCTGTTAACGATGCCATGTCACCATAATTACTGTTGTTGATCTCGCATTAGTTCAAAACCGGTTCAAATTAAAAATTCAAAATCAAGCAAACAATAGAAGCTTTCCAATATTAAAACTAAAATGTTCAATAAATAGTAGATAAATCAGAGGCTAGGATAAAATTGTAAACAACATTTTTGAAATTTGATAAGTCATTTAAACAACCTCAAACAGTGGTTGAATACATTATTTAATAACCTTTTAATTAATCTATATCTAATATGAAATAGTATTTCACCCAAACTAGTTTTTGGTGCTAGGATCTAATGCACTGCAATTTATGAGCTAGCTCCCATATTTTACAAAAAAATCAATTAGGTGCTAAACATTTTTTTGGAAAAAACAAAAAAGGATAAATAAAAAGAAAAGAAAACAAAGAACCCCCCACCCCCTGGGCCACGGCCCAGTTGGCCTAGCGACCCGGCCGGCCCAGCCGCCCCCTCTCTGGCCTACTTAGGCCTCCCCCCACCAAACCCTAGCCCACACCCCACTACCCCGATCCCCTCTCTCTCTCTCGCTCGGTTCCTCTCCTCCCCCCTCACGACCCGATCTGGATCGGGCAACTGCCCCGACCCCATCTCCCCACATCTCCAGCGCCCCGACCCCGTCGCCGGACTTCCCCACCGCTGCGCCCGCCTCCGCCACCACTGCCGTGGAGACACCCTCCCCCATTGGTGCCCCGCTGACCGGACTGGGTCCGCGGCTGCTCCTCGCGGCGCCGACGAGCACGCCTGCACCCAAGGGCTGCCACCTTCGCCCCGCAACTTCTTCACCGTCCTCGCGCCGCACCTGCAGCACCACCGTCGCCGCCCGGACCACTCGCCGTCCTCTCCATCCTCGATCTCGTCCCCGCCATCGCTGGACTCCGCCGCCTCAACCTCCATCGAGCCCGCTGCCCTGGACCCTACTCCCCGCCGGTGAGGCCACCTTCGGCCTCCACTCCCTCCTCTCTTCGCCGCGCACGCACGCTCACCGCCCCACCGTAGCTGTCCCGCGTCCGCGCCTGCGGTCACCCCCGACGCCGTGCGCGCCCGTTGGCTGTCCACCGCGCCGGGCCAAACTCACCGCACCCCGAACGCCTCCCCTGCGCCACGCCCTGCTCGCGCCGGCCATTTCCGTGACCGGACGCGCCACCCGCGTGTACCCTCCTCCCCTGTGCCCGCTCACGCGCTCCCACAGCCGGCCGGCGCCCCGCCGTGCCCCCTGCTCCTAGCTGCTGCTGTCGTACTGGACCTCGTTCCCTCGCCACCGCTCATTGGAGCCGCCGCATCGCGCCAAGCCGCCTCACGCGCTGTCCCGTTCACCGCGCCCGGCGCCCGTAACCACCACCGCTCGCCCCGCGAGCGCTGCCCCGCCTCGCCGGCGTTGCTGCTGCCTCGCCGCCGGCGGCCGGACTAGCCCCGACGCGCCGCTGGTCTCGCCTGAGGCCAATGCCCGGGTTGGCCCCTGTCGGGCGCCCCCGCGCCCGTTACCAGTAGCGCCCGCCCCGGTTTGGCCCCCTAGGGCCTATGACGAACGGGGCCCACGCCCAGACCGAAAATGAATAAAATAATTAAAAAAAATTTAAAAAATAATAAATTAATAATAAAATTAATTAATTAATTAACTAAATAATTAACTTCAATAATCCTGTTTAGTTAGCTAATTAACTTAATTAACCTGTGTTAGTTAACCTAATAACCTAATTAGTCTTTTTAATCTGTTAGGTTAGTAAAACAGTGTATAACAAGGGGGCCCACCCCCTGTTGACCAATCAAAGTTTGACTGGTCAACTGGGACCCCTTGGACCCACATGTCAGCATCTCTGGTACACTTATGTGTACCCAGAGCCGGGTGCACCTAGCAATTCACATTATTTCGAACTAAATTAAATTTAGAAAACGAATAAAACTTTGAAAATTAATATAAAATAATTTGTAGCTCGGATGGAAAAACTTTGTACATGGAAGTTGCTCAAAACGACGAGACGAATCCGAATACGCAGTCCGTTCATCTGCCACATGTCCCTAGCACAGCGAACACGCAACTTTTCCCCTTCGGTTCGTCTGTCCGAAAACGCGAAACACCGGGAATACTTTCCCGGATGTTTTCCCCCTTCGCCGGTATCACCTCCTACCGTGTTAGGGCATACCTAGCACCGCGTATTGCCATGTTATACTTTGATTGCTATGTTATTTATTGTGTTCCCCTTCGTTACTTCTTTCTGGTAGACCCCGAGACTGCCGGCGACCCCCCAGTTCGACTACGGTGTCGACGACCCCTCTCTCTTGCCAGAGCAACAAGGCAAGACCCCCCCCTTGATCACCAGATATCGCCTACTCTTCTCTATACTGCTTACATTAGAGTAGTGTAGCATGTTACTGCTTTCCGTTATTCCTATCCTAATGCATAGCCTGTCCTTGCTACTACTGTTGTTACCTTTACCTGCTATCCTAATGCTTAGTATATGATGCTAGTGTTCCATCAGTGGCCCTACACTCTTGTCCGTCTGCCATGCTATACTACTGGGCCGTGATCACTTCGGGAGGTGATCACGAGCATATGCTATATACTTTATACTATACATTACTTATGATACTGTTCGGAGTTGGGGGCTGAAGGGGCAGGTGGCTCCATCCCGGTAGAGGTGGGCCTGGGTTCCCGACGGCCCCCGACTGTTACTTTGTGGCGGAGCGACAGGGCAGGTTGAGACCACCTAGGAGAGAGGTGGGCCTGGCCCTGGTCGGCGTTCGCGGATACTTAACACGTTTAACGAGATCTTGGTACTTGATCTGAGTCTGGCCACTGGCTTATACGCACTAACCATCTATGCGGGGACAGTTATGGGCACTCGACGTCGTGGTATCAGCCGAAGTCTTCGTGACGTCAGCGACTGAGCGGCGCGCGCCGGATTGGACTGGAATGCCTGCTAGGCTAGGTCTGCTTCCGGCCGCATTCGCAACGTGCAGGTGTGCAAAGGTCGATGGGCACAGACCCCTGCGCCATAGGATTTAGACCGGCGTGCTGACCTGTCTGTTGTGCCTAGGTAGGGCTGCGACGTGTTGATCTTCCGAGGCCGGGCATGACCCAGAAAAGTGTGTCCGGCCAAATGGGATCGAGCGTGTTGGGTTATGTGGTGCACCCCTGCAGGGAAGTTAATCTATTCGAATAGCCGTGATCTTCGGTAACAGGACGACTTGGAGTTGTACCTTGACCTTATGACAACTAGAACCGGATACTTAATAAAACACACCCTTCTAAGTGCCAGATACAACCGGTGATCGCTCTCTCATAGGGCGACGAGGGGAGGATCATCGGTTAGGATTATGCTACACGATGCTACTTGGTGAACTTACCATCTACTCTCTTCTCCCGCTGCAAGATGGAGGTGGCCAGAAGCGTAGTCTACGATAAGACTAGCTATCCCCCTCTTATTCTGGCATTCTGCAGTTCAGTCCACATATGATACCCTTAATCCATTTGATACCAATGCATACATATGTAGTGTAGCTCCTTACTTGCGAGTACTTTGGATGAGTACTCATGGTTGCTTTGCTCCCTCTTTCCCCCCTTTCTATACTCGATTGCTGCGACCAGACGTTGGAGCCCAGGAGCCAGACGCCACTGTCGATGACGACTACTACTACTCGGGAGGTGCCTACTACTACGTGCAGCCCGATGACGACGACTAGGAGTAGTTTAGGAGGATCCCAGGCAGGAGGCATGCGCCTCTTTCGATCTGTATCCCAGTTTGTGCTAGCCTTCTTAAGGCAAACTTGTTTAACTTATGTCTGTACTCAGATATTGTTGCTTCTGCTGACTCGTCTATGATCGAGCTCTTTTATTCGAGCACTCGAGGCCCCTGGCTTGTAATATGATGCTTGTATGACTTATTTTATTTGTAGAGTTGTGTTGTGATATCTTCCCGTGAGTCCCTGATCTTGATCGTACACGTTTGCGTGTATGATTAGTGTACGGTCAAATTGGGGGTGTCACAAGTACGATGAAGGAGTGATGACATGTGTATGTTCATCAGGAGCTTCAAGGGTTACCCTGCCATTGGTTGGCATGTCCACCCATCTCTTCAGTGTTGAGACAACGCTCCTCGGAATTTTCTAGAAGAAAATCAAAATTAAATAGAAATTTAAAACCGTTGATTCGTCACTTGGGCAATAAATAAAAGGATGTTTGAATATGGTGAGTGCACAAACATTAAGAAATTCCATATTCGAAGTAATATAGTTCCTGGCATGTTCAGGTTTGTGTGTAAACAGATAAAACAACATATTAAGAGAACAACGGAAGTTTTGTTGTTTTAGGTTTGAATAAATAGGTTTTTTTATAATTTTACATATAAGCAATATTACGTCGGTATTGTTTATATTACATATGAGCAAAATACTTTTGGTATTTTAACAAGGACAGTTGTAACCAACCATGACGTAGTCTTTGGTATTAGTGTGAGTCAGGACATGGACAAATGGACGACAACAGATGAAAGTATCTCCGAAAAGGCGTTGTAGAAAGAATCGTGTCTGGTCGTAGGTGAGCTCAATATCGTTAGAGTAGACACAGCAGTGAACATGGTCGAAATCGTCTGAAGAAAGATCGTCGAGAGTTAGAAAAAGAAAAAGCTTTTAAAGTTAGATAAAGTTACATCCAACACGGGGTTAATATTATTCAGTTCGATTCATGCATATAAAATTACAGCGAAAGAAGATAAGTCTGTAATGTTTGTAATATTAAATACCTACCAACATGGGATAATGGAAGCAGCCTTTTTTTATCTCGATATGTTTGTATTTCGAGATTGAGACCCTCGTCTGGTAGTTCAAGTTCTATGCGGTCTCCAGCACGAAGTTCATAATCAGCCGCAAAGATGTTCCACTTACCACCGCAGAACTTTGTGTAAGAAGGGCTGGCTCTACCTGCTGTTTACACAATTTTCTTGCTTCTTTCTTCTCTTCTTCAATGTATTCAGTGAGAAAAGCTCTGACATTACAGGGTACATACTGGAAAAAACAGTGCAAATAACAACCTGTAAGTATAAATTTGAACTTGCGTGCTGTTAATGTTAAAAGTTTTCTTAAATTTGATATGAATTTTTGATAAGAATTACAGATAACAACATAATTATATTATAAATTAATGGACTATATTAATCAGGGCATAGGGAAGCAAACTAATGGAAATTGAAAACACAAGGCAGGTGCGAAGAAGTGGCGGCAGGGGGGCCTAGTGTAGGTGCAAGGGGGTATGAGTGACAGTGACGATTTTTACTGTGTTGTAAGCAACTAATTTGTTAGTGATGCTTACTAACCATGCGGCTCCGGCAATTTTCATCAAGAATAACCTCAAACTCCTGGATAACTTCAGGGTGTGGTTCGCAAGGGCCGCCTGGTTGGCGGCAGGCAGGGCAATTCATACCTAAATATTTCAGAAAAGCTATGTTAAGAAAACAAGAATATCATAACAATTTAAAAACAAGCTTCAATGTGGAAGGTAGACAATGGCTAGCTTCAAATATGGTAGCTATATTGAAGGCAGGCAACAACTACAAATTTACCATAAATCTTCTCATCTAGTCCTTCGAGAAAAGCAGTATGACAGAGTTTATAACACTTGTTTAGAACTTCAAATGGTTTTTATATTCCATTAGAGAATGAAGTCATTGTACCGGATCTGATGCTTCAATAACTATCAAATGAAAAACCTAAACGTAAAACGTAAATACGGATCGGAGCATGCTGCTTACGCATATGCTTTTTACCTGTGACAGAAGAAGAACGAGGGTTGACGAACGGAGATTTGGGTAGGGGAAGCTTAGGGAAAGCGCACACGGCTAGCAAAATCTATGAGAGAAGCATGGCTTGGAAGTTAATCAAGAGACCCAATAAAAACTCTTCAATAACTTGTTTGAAATGAGACTGTGTGCGAGGAAGAAGCACGAACCTTAAAAGTAGGCGGACGGATAAGCAGATGGCTTGTGATGGGAAGCTTAGGGCAAGCACCCACGACCAGCAATCTATGAGAGAAGTATGGCTTAGAAATTAATCGATTGTGTGCGGGTTAGAAGCACGAACCCTGGAAGCAGGAGACGGAGAAGAAGCACGAACCCTAGAAGCAAGCGACGGAGAAGGCAAATGAGTTGTGTTGTGGCTGAGGGAGTCGGAGCTTATTGAAATATAAAGGAGATGGGAGAGAGCAAGAGTAGTAATGAGTGCTTTTTGTTTTATTTTTTATTCTGCGAAATGGAATGAATGCTGGTTGTAGATGGTGTGCGTGTATTCCGAGGTGTTATGGGGACACGAGATGTTTGACTCGTCCAGCTGCCTCCCATTATAGTTGTCCAGCTGTGCTGCGTCCGAGCGGAGTTTTTTACATGCCTATGCTGCCTCACATACTTTTTGCGAGGCATCGTTATACATGCTAAAAAGCATACTCCTGCTTCTATGTTTTAATTTTTTTAGTCACATGTTTAATCAGATATGGTTGGGTGTGTCTTTAGGAGAGGAACGGTGATGATGTTATTAGATGCACGGTCGTTGTAGCAGGAGAGGCATGGTCGATACGTCGGGGGAGGCAAATTGAGGGGAGGCATGATGGTTCCTAATGAGAGGCACTTTTGTATCTGGAATGGAGTCAGGGTTCATCACTCTGTTATTGCAATTTTTTTTCAAGCAGTTGTTGACCCAGGGAGCCACTATTTTTATGTGCGTTGGGTTCAGGCAGGAATATCTATGATAGCCCACAGTTATTTGTATGTGAGAAGCATGGACAGACATAGAGATGCAAGTCCGTTGATATCACTGAGGTTTGTCTTTAAAGCAAAGTGGAGGCACGCGTGTGGCTTTTTTGCTGGCCGAACCGTGCTTCTATTTTTCATCAGTCCCCGTGTAGTATTTGTACGACAGGGTCATCTTGTTTGCTTCCTCTCATTGTTCTCTCGGTCAAAAGATGTGCTGGTGACCGATGGGATGGCTATTTATTGTTAGTATTCATTGTGCCAGATACCGTGCTAGAGTCAATCTAGGTGCTCCTCGATTACAGCGTGGCAGTCGTGACTTTTGAAGTGCATGGTTTCACGAGCTGCAGAAGCACAATCGTCCATTCACCGTTTCCTTAGCAATTAAATGGGCGCATGGTATCTCAGCCGTCTCTCCCCAAAGGTTAAGTAGTGGTCTATTCCTGGAGGTTATCGTGTCTTATTCCCTCCAGAGAAGTGCAGGTAGCTCCCGTCATCCTCGACTCGTACGAGAATCATAGTCAAACTCCATTGTTGTCTCAACCTCGGTTCCATGGACGACTTCAGGAACACTACTGAGCGTCTCTCTATAGTTGCTGATGGTAATACTAAGCTCGATGTGTTGTACACCAATGAGCCCCACAAGGTGGAGGAGATTCTTACTCTCTATGAGGAATGGCTGCGTGAGGACAGGTACAAGTTTGTTGGTCTTGATCTGGAGTACACACAAGAGGATTATTTTGATCGTAGTAGAAAAGTTGTCGTTATGCAACTGGCGATGCGCAAGCATGTTCTTGTTTATCACTTGTGCAAGGCCAGGACGGAATGCGTTGCTCTGAAGGATTTCCTTCAGAACAAAGGTATAATTTTCGCTAGTGTCGACGTCAGGAACGATAGGGATGTTCTCGCAAACAGTTACCTCAAAATCCCAAGAGAGTGTCACATCGACCTTCAAGAGGAGCTCATGATCAAACGACGCAACTAAGGGATTCAATGGTAGATTTGGCAAGAGCCGTCATAAACAAATCTTACTTGAGTATGAAGTCGTCTTTTCCACAAGGTCTGCATGACTACTGGGAATGGAAGCCGCTTTCCCTTGAACACCTGAAATATGCGGCAATTGTAAGTGAAAATTTTGTCTTTATATTTTTGTTTTATTGCAACAACAGTACCTTTTCCCCTTACCGTATATCTTCATTCTCATCCGCTTTTTATTTTAGGATGGGTATGTCAGCTATGAGCTCTACCGCCGAGTTCTTTCTATGAAGGACATGATGCATCCTCGTTGTCTTCCTGACCCCGGACGCCGTTGATGCTTTTGAGCAGAACTCCAATTGAGTATAATCGTCCAGGTGGTGTGAGCAGAATGGATTCCTGGAATACTTTCATTTCTTTTTTTGTATAATTAATGAGTACTTTTAGTTCAATCCTATGGAGTACCGTCTTATGTTATGTGAATATAATTTCTTATGTTTTTTTCATGTTACAAGTTCATTGTTGACGTTTGCGCGGGTTCATGTATATTGAGAGAACCTGTTGAAGTGGCGCATATGTATTGTTTGGGAGAAGCGCGTTTTGTGTTTGGCTTTTATTCAGTGCCGTTTGATTGTGTTTGTATTGTTGTCTTTTACACGTTTGCACAAGAGAGGCACGTCTGCTAACGTACGAGGCAACATTTTTTTGCAATCATATGATGCAACATTTTAGTTTCGTTTCTTTGTGTGCTTTAGGACCGTGCCTTGAGAATCCATTCATCCGTGTATGTTCAGGCTTCACTTTCGTGGCTTCTTTCCGTCTATGCATGTACATCCGTGAGACACGCCATGTGTGTAACGTGCTGATTTCATACGGCAGTTCCTCTTGACACTACGCATTCGTGCCTTTGCCACCACTCTTTTGTGCGTCCAGGTTGTTTGTACCCGTTCTTTGATAACTATGAGAAGCCGCAATTCCATGTCTGTATATGCTGTAATTCGGTGTCTCCTGTACGTGCATTTGTGTGTCTCAGGCATCATGCTGGCTGTGACTCTACGTGCCTCTGGTGCCCGTCCGTGAGGGGACGCATATGTATTGTTTGGAGAAGCGTGTTTTTTGTTTGGCTTATATTCACCGCTGTTTGTTTGTGTTTGTATTGTTGTGTTTTACACATTCGCACAAGAGACGCACGTCTGGTAACGTACGAGGCAACATTTTTCGGTTTCCTATCTTTGTGTTCTTCGGGACCGTACCTCACGTGACACACGCGATGTCTCTATGTGGTGGTGTCACACGGCAGTTTCTCTTCAAACTACACAACCATGCCTCTGCCATCACTCTTTTGTGCGTTCAGGTGGTTTGTACCCGTGGCTCGAGAACGCCAATTCGATAGACGTACCTGTGCGACAAAAAGTCGTAATTCCGTGCCTGTATGTGCTGCAGTTCTGTGCGTCCTGTACCTGCATTCGATTGTCTCAGGAGACACGCTGGCTGTGACTCTACATGCCCGTGGTGCCAGATGCCTGTCCGTGAGGGGATGCGGTGGCTGTGACTCGTCGTGCCCGTGCTTCTACACGTCCTTGCCTCTAGTCACTTTAAAACTGTGGCTCTTTCACTTCTACCATTGATTCGCTTCTTGTATTTGATGTATCCTCATGTGATACACTTCACGTGTCTATGTGTCTGCGGTGTCACATGGATGTCCCTCTTGAGAGTTTGCAACCGTGCCTCTCGAACAGAGTGTTCTTACCGATGCCTTTGCTACCTCTCTTTTTTGCATCCAGATGATTTGTATGCAGAGGATTTGTATCTGTGCCTCAATAATGCCAATTCGAAAACCGTGCTTGTGTGTCAGAGAAGCTGCAATTCCATGTCTGTATGCAGAGGGTGTCTAGTCGTGGCTCGAGAATGTTAATTGCAAGGCTGTATTCGTGCCTTGCCAAGCCAAAGCACGTGCATGTAGAGGTTTCGTTTCCGTGCCTTTGTTTCCTGCATTCATGTGTTTATGGCGAGTTGCTGCCTGTATCTCTACGTGCCTGTGGTGATACCCGTGCCTGTGGAATAGACACGTATGTGCGTCGTGCGCCTGCATACCCGTGCCTGATAGACACGCATGTGCATGTTGTGCCTGCATACCCGGGCCTCACCTGAAACCAGCCTTGACTATCGAGGGGTAGATGTTGTGAATCTAGCTAGATGAGGCACGGATGAGTTTTGGCCTTCGGATCTAAGGCGTACGGCTGGCTGTTTGTTTGCTTCATTGGATTCTTCCGTTGGTGGGTTTTTTACAAAACAGGAATTGATGACCGATGTGCCGACTGTTCGATGTGACTATTCGGTGTGTCAGTTAACGTAAAATAAAGTTAGAGGCTCCTCAATTTCTCCACTGCATCAAATATTTGTGCACAGCCGTGACTTTACGAAGTGCATGGTTTTATGAGCTTCGGAAGCACAACCGTCTATTCGCTGTTCCTAGTTCACACGTTAATGCACATTGTAACTCAAAGGTCCCTCGCCAAGGTTAAATACTAGCCGTGTTTGTGAGGTTTTCACGTCGTATTGTAGCCACAGAACATCAGTCAGTTCCCAGCCTCCTCGCCACTCCCCAACCTTGTCGCGGGGTCTTAGGAATCTCCATTGGCACCTTGCTGCTCGTTGCCATGGACGACTTTTTGAACACCACCGAGTACCATTCTATAGTTGCCGATGGTAACACGAAGCTTGACGTGTGGTACACCAACGAGCCTGGTAAGGTGGAGGAGATCATTGGCTTGTACGAGGACTGGTTGCGCGAGGAGAAGCACAAGTTTGTTGGTCTCGGCATGGAGTTCACGTGAAAGGATTTTTACGGGCGTAGAAAAGTCGCAGTCATGCATCTGGACGTGCGGAATCATGTTTTGCTCTATCACTTCTGCAGGGCCAGGATGGAGTGCCCTGCCTTGAAGGATTTCCTTGAGAATAGAGGTATAACTTTCTCTAGTGTGGGCGTCAGGAATATTAGAGATGCTCTTTTTCAAGATTTCATCAGAATTCCAGAAGGGTACCATATCGACATCCAAGAGAAGTTTATGATCAAAGGCGGCAAAGAAAGGGACTCCATGGAGGACTTAGCAGGAGCCATCATTGACGAATCTTATTCGAAGCTGGAGTCATCTTTTCTAGAATTTCTTCGTCACTACTGGGATTGGAAGCCACTTAGATTTGATCACCTGAAATATGGAGCTACTGTAAGTGAAGATTTCATTTTCGTTAGTTTCTGCCTTTGTTGCTAGAACAGTACTTGTTTCTTTGTATATTCATGTTTTAATTTGATTTTCCTTTAGGAAGGGTATGTGAGCTATGAGCTATACCGCCGGTTTCTGTCGATGAGGGACATCCTGCATCATCGCTGTCTTCCTGATCTCAGATGGCGAGGTTGTTTCTGAGGAGTAGTCCAGGTGGAAGTGCTTGCATGATGGATTGTGTGATGAATTGGTTATTTGGTAGTTATTGTATGTGGTAGTATTACATAGACTGATGAATTTGTAATTATGGTTGTTTTATTTTGAACCGGATGGAGTTGACTAGTTTGGAAATTTAAGTTTATTTTCGTTCCATTTTGTTTTCCTTGATTGGGTGCCTTCAAGAATATTTTCCTCTATGATTTGTTGCTATGAGTTGGTATAAGATAAGATGTATTAAGAGGAGCACTCAGATGTGCACTCTCGTGATTCTAGGCAGCGCACAGTCGTTTGTTCAGGGAGGCATTGTTTTTGTTTTAGGCAAGGCTTCTTCACTGACAGGTAGGGGCTTTACTTTTCCTTTGTGTTTGTATTGTGTTTGGCACGATTGTTTTTATATTGAATATATGCTTGTGGTTGTGTGTTTGAAATAGTTTTATGCAGAGCTTGAGTGTGTTTAAGATTCTTCAGATTTTCTCACTTTGCTGTCTGTTTCAATATATGTTGTCTGTTTCGGTATATGTTCTTTGTTTTAAGCATGGTAATCCAGTGCGATACTTGCTGTGGGAGTATTGTGTGATCGATGGTTGCGTTTCTGTCTTTCTATTACTGTGGTGGTACTTTGATTTTGAAAGGCATGGCCATGAAGGCATTGGATGCATTGTCGTATGTTTGGTAGAGGCGTTATCTTTCCTTTCGGTATTAAATTTGGAGAGGCACTGCGTTATGTTAGTATGAGTCACTGTCATGGTTGTATGTTCTATAATATTTTCTAGTTATTCTGTTAGTGAAGTCACGGCTGTTTAGTTAGTGGAGGCATGTGCTATGTTATGTTGAGTCAGAGTTCTGTCTTTTGTTCGCAAATGCTTTCTCTTACATGTTCGCTCGGAGAGGAACGTCTACGATGTTACTCAAAGGCATGGTCGTGCCTTTCTTTCGAAACGTTTGCTTTCACTTATTTGCTGAGAGAGACTCGTCGTTGAAACTTGTGAGGTCACGGACCTTTTACAGTTGAAGTTACGGTCATTCTTCTATTTTGGTATTTTTTTCAGTTTAGTCGTCTATCACAGAGGATGGTTCTTATTTCGTTAACTTGAGTCACGGTCGTGTTTCCATGACTCATTTGGCTTGTGGAGGGACCGGTATTAAGCTGTAGAGAGGGGACGGTCCTATGTTAACTGGTGGCGCACTTGTGTGTGTCAGCTTAGTTGTCCATGGTTAGAGAGGCATGTTCTACGTGGACAAGAGGCACGACAGTGCCTCTGTGATCCGGATTACTGGAGGTGAGTCATTTAGCTCCTTCGTCAGATGCTTATGTATTGATAGTGTTTTTCCTCTGTGTTTCAATTGTTTCTTTTATTATGTCTTATTGAAGTGAGTGGTGTTCTAGTGCAAGGAAGTGATGTGTTGAATATCATGTTTAGAACTTTTGGAAAAAATATGATTTCTTATTTGTAAATGTTTGCTGTTCAGGAATTTAAGACTTGACCATTTGAACGCACAACTGTGTTTAACGGTATCCATAGCAGATATCTTGGACGGACACAAAAATAGGTGAAACATTGTTGTGATTACATATAAGTCGATATGGCTGGCTGAAACAATGTTCGGATGGCTCCAGCTAAATTAAGGCTAATTTAAGCAGTAGTCATCTTCTTCTAACTCTTCTTCTTTCGCGCCGGATATTGTACTTGTCGAGGACGATGCTCAGTGCCTCAAATACATGGCCCGTGTTGTGGTTGGATGTTATCATTTTGTAAGTTAGCTGTTCTCTCATCGGTTTCACATGGATCTGCAAACACATAACCGTGCAAATTAATAAAATTTATTGCAAAACTTAATGTTCAGCTGGCTTGGATGAACGTATGTTGATGTGTTGTTAATGAGAGTGAACTTACATTATTGATAAAAAATGAATTATTATTCATATTAATGAGCAGCATCAAATGCATGGTGTAAATAGCACTGTCATCCCTGAAAATTGAGAGCATTAATGTCTGTGATTAGAAGGTGAACAATAGTTATGGGATGTGTAGTGGAACAAAAAGATGCATGGTTTAAATGAGGTAGAGCTACAGATAAAAGAAACTTACTCTCTGTCTGAGTTACGTACACTCTGCATAGGTTTGACATGAAAGGAGGCCATGGTGTGAGGATAGTTGTTGTAAGCAGAATGGTATGCTCTCTTGAAGTTTTCGATGACAATGTCCGAGTGTTCCTTTATACCGTCACAATTGATATAAGGACATAGAATTTCAAAGCGACGCATTGCAAGATTCACCATGATGAGGTAGATAAAATGTGGATCCTTTCTCACAGGTATTAAGACCTAAAACAATTGACAGGGAATAATATCATTGTAACAAGAAAAACTTGTAGAATCAAAGACGAACACTGGGCAGATAGAGTGAGTAGGGTGAACTCACGATGTTACATTTGTTGGGCAGTCTGTACCCAATAGTTTTTTCCACAATCTGTTCCTTGAGTAGTTCTGTGCTTGCTCCTAGAACTTTAAATTTATCCTGCAGAAAATTGTAGCTGTGTCACTCAGTGTGGTAGTAGTAGTAACTGTGGTTTGTTATTATTATTTATGAGAAGGAAGAACATATGCTTGTGCACAAATGCTGGCGTTGCGTAGAATTGTTCTTTCATCAGCAACGCTGAGTAAGCATCGACCACGAATGAGTGGATATATCCGTATACCTTCATTGACAAACCTAAAGTTCGATGATCGGCCCAACGTCGATCGACGGAGAATATCCTCTTGCTGTAAAAAAAATCAAATGAATTTTAAATCGTAAGATTTTATTTTTAAAGATAAGATGAAAGGATTAGCATTATTAAACGAAGGGACCAAAACTTTATTGTAACAGGAACAATGAATTCATTACCTTTCATTTTGCTTGACACCTGGCGTATTGTCGACGATTGTTTCATACACTTCTTTCTCCTCGTTTGTGGAATCTCTTATTTCCAAAAGTTGGCAGTGATCTTGATGGTCATTCCCTTGGTCAGTGAATCGAGTCTGTTCTAGCTCAGAATGATGTTGGTGAGGCTGGAAGACATGACCACCGGAGTTCAATTGACCATTACTAATTTGCAGACGACCCTCATTATAATTATTGTTTCTTTGGAACATTAGGCGTTGTGGTTGGTGCTGCATGCGCAGTTCTAATGTTCTGACTGTTGGATTACTGGTTGAGCTTGAAGGAATATCTGTTGGAAAATGCTTAAGAGTATGGCCGGAATACTGCATGCTGTTGAACTGTTGTTGCAAGGCACTGTAAGTTTGCCCATTAGACCTGCCTCTGTGTGGTTGCTGATTGTTCTGCTCTTGAGGTTGGCATTGTTGGCACCGTGTAGTGCTGTTATTCTGAGCATCATTGTGTTGGGGTAGTGGGCATCACAGACAGTGGGTTGTTGCTGGTACTGCTTGTGACTTTGGTTGTTCCACGCATATGGTGAGCGCTGGCTTTTGTTTGAACCGTTGTTATTCTGAGCACCAGGATGTCGGTAGAAGTGGTTTTTGATACTAGGAGCTGGTTGGTTGTAGTGTTGGGACAAGGGAGTTGCTGGTAAAATTTGGGACAAGACAGTTTGAGTTAAACCTGTAGAGTATGACATATCAAAGGCCTGTGTGGGGTGGCTACCGCCTGACATTGATCCTAATCTGCTGGGTATAGGTGGCTCTGGATAGTTAGAAAGGGAAGATCTACCTAACGAGCTTGAATTATTGGCCAAGTGTGAGACAGTATCAGGTTGGCATTGTTGTGATGCTACTTGGTTCTGAAAGGGTTGTTTCTTTTTTTGTTCAATGACTGTCAAGTTGTTCATAGATAGATGGGTCAGATCATATTTGATCATCATCAATGAATCCACGATTAAGGCGGCTTCTGTGGTTGTCAGCTTTTAGAGACTGGTTGTTTGCAGTTTCTGTTGAATTATGTGGAGGCTCCAGTATCCTAACTCTTTTCATAGGAGGCGTTGTACTCTTGTTACCTGGATCTTCTGACTGCTTTAAGGACCTCTTGTGAGGTGCCATTTGTGGTTCCGGTTCTGGCGGATGTGCACTTGTGGCAATAGGGACGCTGTCTGTGGGATCAATAGGTGGTTGCTTCATACACTGTTCATGTTCTTCTGTAATGTTATTGTCTTCTGCATTGACAGATGGTGCAGCAACCAGTGGAGCATCACTAGTGGATGGAATTGCTTTTCCCGTGTCCAGTACTGAGCCAGAACCGCTGGCAGAATCACTGGGGACTTCTACTGTAGGAGGAAGGGAGGAAGTAGCTCTTGTGCATTCTGTTTCAGCAATGTTCTTCTCGTCACTCAAAGTTGAAACAAGATGGACCTTATCTTCCTGTAGCGAAGAAGAACGTTGTCGAGTGACATTGTTTGATTTTTGTGCAGGCCGGGATACAGTGAGGCTGTTTGTGTTGGTTGAAGAGTTGTTGTGAGCGCTGTCAGAACCGCTGGACCGTGCAGTAGTTGGTGACATTTTCCCAACGTGATAAACATGTGCTCCAAGTGTATCTGCTGGGATTGGATCAGTCAGTAATTGTTTGTCAACTGCAGAGTGCGAGGCTGATGTTTCTATTGCAGTAGGTTTTGCTGTTTCCTCCAAGAGTTTTTCCAGTGGGTTTGTCAGAGAGTTGTGGTCTGTGGATCCTCCAGCAGATTTTTGGGTTTCAATTGGTACAGAACACTCAGATGAATTTTCACCTGTCATTATAATTGCCCCGCTCTCGAGCATCTCGGTTGTTGACATGAAGGGCTCATGGACCGGCAAACCATCAAGGCAGTTGTGCAGATGGTTATGAACTTTGTCCAGATGAATCTTGACTTGTTCATCAATGTACTCTTTGTTGTGGTCGATCCTGTTCACTTCCAGTAGCAACTTAATCTGGGTTGATGATTTTAGGTGTGAAGATAGACGAATTTGGGACTGCTCTTTTTTGTATGGATTCTGGGATTCTGGGTGAGGGGTATCGCAGCAACCCTTTAAATTTTCCAGGGAGTATGATGTGGCGTGAAGGACACTGATTGAACCACTTCTGGAAGAACTTTGACTGCTTGTCGTGCTAGAA
Source organism: Triticum urartu (assembly GCF_003073215.2). Taxonomy (NCBI): domain Eukaryota; kingdom Viridiplantae; phylum Streptophyta; class Magnoliopsida; order Poales; family Poaceae; genus Triticum; species Triticum urartu. Next base: position 543,414,386 of record NC_053024.1, read on the forward strand.
CTTGGAAGCATAGAATATGTTGAAGGGAGCGATGAAAAAGTTTCTTTTTCATTTGAGTTGTCCTGTTGCAAGTTACAATAAACGCCCTGGTCTCTGGTCTTGGTTTCTTTTGCACTAAGATCCCTACCAAGTGAAAGGAGCTTCTCCAATTTCTGCTCGAGAACTGGTTGAAACTGCGAGAAAAGTTCTGTGTACATTTCATTGATAACTTTGGCAATTTTCATCTTGGCCTGGAATTGAAAGAAAAAACATCAGATATTATTAACACCGAGAATGAAAAGAAGTTATTAATACCGAAAATGAAAAATATCTTGTGAACTACTGTACGTTGTGTCAATAATTGCAGAAAGGGCATGGAATAATGTGCGCAGAAGGACACATGGTGTGCTGCGGGAAGCGCGGCTAACAAAGTCCATGAATCATGATGAACACATTCCTTGAAAGAGCGCAGTCGACCTACCTTACGAAGCATGGTTGATCTCCCGTCGTAGGGAAGCAGTGTTACAATTAACACAAAGGCACAGCTGACGTACTATAGGAAGCACTTCTTTGTTTAACACAAAGGCACAGTTAACGTACTATAGGAAGCACTTGTAGTTTTAACAGAAAAAGCACGGATGACGTACTATAGGGAGCACTTCTATATTTAATACAAAGGCACAGTTAACGTTCTATAGGAAGTACCTGTATTTTTAACAGAAAAGCACAAGTAACGTACTATAGGGAGCACTTCTATATTTAACGCAAAGGCACAGCTAACGTATTATAGGAAGCACTTCTAGTTTTAACACAAAATTACAGCTAACGTACTATAGGAAGCACTATTAGTTTTAACGGAAAAGCACGGGTAACGTATTATATGAAAGCATTTCTTGTTTTAACACAAAAGCACAACTAACGTACTATACGAAGCACTGTTAGTTTTAACGCAAAGGCATTACTAACGTATTATAGGAAGCACTTCTAGTTTTAACACAAAATTACAGCTAACGTACTATAGGAAGCACTGTTAGTTTTAACGCAAAAGCACGGGTAACGTATTATATGAAAGCATTTCTTGTTTTAACACAAAAGCACAGCTAACGTACTATACGAAGCACTGTTAGTTTTAACGCAAAGGCACGGCTAACGTATTATAGGAAGCACTTCTAGTTTTAACACAAAATTACAGCTAACGTACTATAGGAAGCACTGTTAGTTTTAACACAAAAGCACGGGTAACGTATTATATGAAAGCATTTCTTGTTTGAACACAAAAGCACAGCTAACGTACTATACGAAGCACTGTTAGTTTTAGCGCAAAGGCACGGCTAACGTATTATAGGAAGCACTTCTAGTTTTAACACCAAAACACAACTAATGTACTATAGGAGGCACTTGTATATCTAACACAAATGCGCAGTTAACGTAGTATAGGAAGCACTTTTGTATTTAACACAAAAGCACGGTTAACGTGTTATAGGAAGCAGTTCTGGTTTTAACACAAAAGCACAGATAACGTCCTATGGGAAGCACTTGTGATTTTAACACAAAGGCACAGATAACGTCCTATAGGAAGCACTTCTGGTTTTAACACAAATGCGCAGTTAACGTAGTATAGGAAGCACTTTTATATTTAACACAAAAAGCATAGCTAACGTACTATAGGAAGCACTTCTGTTTTTAACACAAAAGCATAGTTAACGTATTATAGGAAGCACTTCTATATTTAACACAAAAGTACGGCTAACGTCCTATAGGAAGCACTTCTGGTTTTAACATAAAGGCACAGCTAAGGTACTATAGGAAGCACTTTTATATTTAACACAAAATCGCAGCTAACGTACTATAGGAAGCACTTTTGTTTTTAACATAGAAGCACAGCTAACGTCCTATAGGAAGCACTTTTGGTTTTAACACAAAAGCACAGCTAACGTAGTATATGAAACTGTCTGGATGAACACAATAGGACATGTATTTGTTTTGTAAAAACTTAGGGAACATCATTTCAAACATAAAATCATGTGTAGAAGCTGGAAATCACTTACGGAACAAAGTTTTTCTTGAGGCACAAATTCTTCTATGTATGCTTCTAGTCTGGGACTCATTTGAAAAAATGGCGCCTGAAAGCCAGGCAGTGGTTGGAAAGGTGTGCGCCTAATGTCTTTCAGCTATCATGTGGAAGGAAAAAATTACAGTCAAGTCAAGTTAATATATGGCAGCTAAGTCATTATGTTGAGTCGAAAAGTTCGCCAAAGGAAAATGATGAAAAGTTGACTCACTGTGTGTTTCCCAAAATTCCGTCCTCCGTTGACAGGTTGTCTATGTTAGCATAATTCTTAATGGCCTTTGTATCCCACATGACAAGTCTTGCAGGAGTGTCAGGTTCCAGGTCCATAATCTTCGTATCCAGGTACTCAAAATACGTTATCTTCAAGTGAGGAAGAGGTAAAATTTAATCATGTTCTTGTAGCTGCTTGTGGGTATAAAGAAGTGTACAAGTTAGTGAACGAACCACTGGTATCAGGAGGAAGCCACACAGGGCGCCTGCGAATCCTTTGTCCTTGAAGGTGTGGAGTGATGTCACCAGTTTCTCTGTGACAGCATTGGACCAATCATATGATGATATGTTACTTGCTGGTCCTTCTAGAGCGGCTAAATAGTCGGGGCTGACGCAATCATATGTTGTTGGGCATAGAATATCGCTGTTGCAAACATCACGAAAACCCGTTGAAACACTTCTCCTGTCAGCTCTGGGGTTATGAGATCAGTTAACTCTCTGATGTTTGGAGCATGCCCAGTACACCGAGTTTCAGACTTAACCTGACATCTGAAAGCTTCTAAGAATTTTCTAGGGATAATGTGCCCGCCCAGTGGAATTCCTAAGATCCGGTGCATGGTGTACGAGTTGATAAGGAATCTGTATCCACTAGGCAGTATGAAACACCTAGAAGGGCAATCAAAATAGCGGACAAGCCAGCGAACGAAACACCTTGGAAGCTCGCGACAGCACAGATCTAGTAGGTACCCAAAACCAATATCTCTGACTAGCTGTTTTTGTGGTTCTGTTAGCTTTTCACAGACAGAAATGAATTTCTGGAAGCTAAGTTTTGTGCTGAATTCTTCTTCGTATTCACCCATTGCAGCAGCTCTGCGGACAGAGATAAGAAATGACCTTTAGCAAATTTATTGTTGAACCACATGCTTTTTCTGGCAGAAGCTTACATATAAATGCCGAGTCGGCAAAACAGAGATAAATATTTAAGCCGTGATTAAAAATGCAGCTAGAAATGAGAGGCATTGATTTCCAAAGAAATTTCAACGACACACGCGAGATGCATGATAAAAAACACCTACTTCGAGGCAGCAAGCTGCTTCTTTGTCATGTACTCCTCAACAAGCTTTTTGTGCGCTGCATGTTTTAACTCGATCCTTAGTCTCTCTGTCTCTAGTAGGTCATGAACCATGAAATCTTGGGTGACAATCTCCATGCCATCGACAGACTGAGACTGAATCTCCGACAGCTGTGGGGTGGAATCCATCTCATCGAACTCTACATAAGATGTCATGAGACGTCATCGTTATCAGGTCAGCTATGCAAGACAGTTGTTAGCAGTCCATGTGAGACTATCATCAACAGGCTGGTTAGCTAAGACAGGTTCTAACTCTGAGTTAGTAACTGCTTTGCAAAAACGGACGTAAATCCTTTGGATCTCTGCTATAGATTGCGGATCTATACAAATAATTTGACCTGTCTCTAGTTGGTTAGCTAAGACGAGTGCTTAAGTTTTGCATGGCTGGAGATATAACTCAAGTTAGCAAAACCACGGCGCAAGCATGCAGTTTGCATGGTTAAAGTGAGGTTAGCTGAGTCCTAGTTTTAAATCCGTAACCCCTCTGCTGTTAAGACGGCGCAACAGTTTGAGCATGGACCAGCTGAAGATAATTGGATGCGGAACCGATATTCAAATCGCGCCCCACCTGCTGTGTTGCGCACATGCGGTGTGTACGCAGCCCGCGGAATTGCTAGCACCGGTAATTTTTTTTGTTCAAACGTTGAATCGGTGGCATAATCATGGTGAAAATGCAATGGATTACCTGAACAGGAGATCCACGGCGAGTGAGATGAAGGAGACCGATAATTTTTCAGTGACGAGTGAACTCTGCGGAGGGATCAGGATTGGCTTTCCTTTGGAGAGCTCGCATGTCGCCACCGATGCTAGATGGAGAGAGATCTGGAACTCATCTGCGGACGACCCCACAAGTTAGCCAAATACTTGGAGGAACTATTTGAGAGCCCACATGTCAGTATGAGCTTGAAGTCCACCTACCACATTTTCACACCTCAGATGGAGGTACTCCTCGTAGGTCTCATATAAGGCCGACCCCACAAGTTAGTGAGAGACTTAGAGGAATTAGTAAATGAGAGCCCACTTGTCAGTGTCGTGGACGGTCAAGTGAAGTCGACCTACCACATCTCGTCACACCCAAAAAACATGCCCATCTCTCATGCGTCGCAAAACTCACCCCACCTATCAGGTTATTCTTCTCCTGCACGCAAAAAAATGAAGTAGCCTCTCTCTTTCTTTCTCTCTGTCTCCCTCTCTCTCTCTCTCTTTTCTCTCTCTCCAGATTCAAAATCATTGAAGGGGATCCCTTCACAATTTAGAAAGGTGTGACTTCCGAACAATCAGCGCATAAGATTCGGCAATCAAAGGTTAGTAAAAAATTTATCAACGCACCTTTTGCGTGGCGATTCCTGATACACGAGATTCAATTCGTTGATGAATTTGTTGTGGTCGGGATTCATAGAATAAAACTGTTTAGTTTTACACTGTAGCTTTGATTTGAATTTGTTTTTTGTTTTGTATCCTCTCGTCCTTGTAATACGAGGTTGTTACTTTTGTTAGGTTTCATGGTTATCTTTGTGTTAAGTGTTGCACAAGCAAATTAGCATTAGAGGATCTCACTTTGGTTGAGGTTGTAGTTTAATGAAAAATTAATATATGTATATATTTATATTTGTTAATTACATAGAACTAAAAATATATCTCTATTGATAATGACTTCGAAAAGTTTTAACACTGATACTGTAGGTTTATAACCTTTATATTTTTTACGTCTCTTTTTCGGGGCAGATGTTCAGGAGTGCGTCATCTGGTCAGGACAACAGGGACGGTCGGTCTTTGAACGACATCAACAAGGATTATGGGAGGCAGGTAATAGTAAGGCAGTTGAACATTAGTGTTTGGTCTTTTATTCCTGGGACGTTTGCTGTCAAGGTGTCACCACTGAGAACACCAAATAGTAGATCATTAACAACAACAAAAATGATTTATATATCCTGGATGAATGCTGTAATATTTGTTTATCATGTGCATCTACTTTGCAGTTGAGTATCGAGAGGTGTAAGGAAAAAATTACTACAAAACGAGAAGAAGATCAAGGATGCAGATGTTGTCAAACACGCACATGCCATGCGGGCTGGAATAATTGGAGTTAAGAGTGAGATACAAGTTCTTGGCAAACACCCCAACCAAGAGCATGGTGTGCAACAGACACCTGCCAAGAGGAGCATTCTAAGCAGCATAGACTCCTCTAAGCAGATTGTCCAGGTAACGATGAAAATTTCAAACGCTGGTTTTAACATATGTGGAAGTTTTAGTCGCACGTGCCTCTAATTATTTTTTGGTTTGAAGGCACAGATGCCCACAAAGGCGCAGAGCGGGCGTTGTGACGGCCCAGCGTTTGTAGACGGTCATAATGAAGAGGTGCAGGGTAACAGAATTTCCTTTGATGCAAGCAGAAGGATCATTGGCAACAAAAGCATTGGTGTTCAAGGATTCGGTACGGTTTGCACAAGCAAGAAGAGCCTAACGACAAAATCAAACATAGGAGCAACAAGCGCTACCATACAGCAGAATCAAAAAGCAATACACGTGACAGTATATACGAACGTGCAACAACATTTAAAGCAAATGTATATTTTTTGTGAGTAATTTTTTCTTTGTTTTCGTCTGGTATATTTAAATTGCAGTATCTTCCACACACAGGTGTACGAGGAAAGAAGCAAGTATCGCAGTAGTCCACTAATTGATGAAAACATAAGGCAAGGTCCTTTGAAAGGATCACCTATGGCGTTCAACATGAGGGGTCCTTCCAAAGGATCTCCGATGGCATTCAAAATTGTCAGCGAAATCACCAATGCACGGAGGTTGTCGCCAAGATTTGCTGGACAAGAGAGGCATGGGAAAACAAAGGTGACGTCGGAACTATGCTTTTTCAATTCAACACACAAACAGTTTTATGGGAGAACAGGGTAATGTGGAAAACAGGAGGACGGCTGTCTGTCTTGTACGGCTATATGTGCAGTTGTTATTTTATATAGGTTGTTGTTGTGCGTCTCCGGTTGTATGGTGTAAACAGAAGCACATCTATGCCTCTTTGTGCAGATGTGTGTGTAGCATGGTCACATTCATGATGTGAACAGTGCCTTTGGTGTACTGTTTATACTCGGTGAAGAGGCACGGGTCTGGTTTTGGTATACCAGATGAGCCCTGATGAGTCATATAAATCTTTTGTTTAGAAATTAAAAAATGCATATGCTGCTCTGGGTATCTAATTATGTTTCTTGCCATGTGTTCAGGATTTGGCGGAGGGGATAACAGATGAGGGGAAGAAATGTCATAGTTCTCCATCCATTTCGAAGGAAACGCAGCGTTCACAGCAGCAAGTAGCGTACAGCGCCAGCACGGATTGCATGGTAGAAGCAGCACAGTCCCTTGGTTGCTCGAGTGCCGGAGAAACAGGGAGCAACATTGCACAATCCAACATTGGAGATGCAGACTCATTTATGGATTTGGTCGTGGCAAGCAGAAACAATTCTGCTGCGCGTGACAAACAACAGAGCAACAGCAGCTCCACTGTAAGTGGACCTGTGGCTGGTGATGAGATTGATGTCGTCAGAAGTGAATGCGATCAGACGAACGAAGACACGGTAGACAGAATCATCATGGCACTGCCGACCATTGTAGAGAAAGAAATGGATGACATGTTTAAAGATTTCATATACCCAACGATTCAGGAGGTCACCGACGCGGTTGAACCAGAAGGTGGTATGGTATTCGGATCATTGGATGAGTGCTTTTTCTTTTTCTGCAGATATGCTAGAAAGGTTGGGTTTGCTGCCAAGCGATCAACGAGCAGAAGATCAACATATGATCAATAGCTTGACAAGCAGGTTTTTCAGTGCACCAAGGAAGGGCAGAATAAAACAACTGAGAGACATGTTAAGGAGAGAAGGAGCAACTGCTTGATCCGGACAAGCTGCCCAGTCCAAATAACAGCCAAGAGGGATACAGATAGGAGGAAATGGTATCTGAAGAATGTGCATCTAGAGCACAACCACGAGCTTCACCCATCTAATTGGATGCTGAAGATCATGAGATTCTATAAGAAGATGACACCTCAGGAGAAATTCTTTATACAAGTGCTGCAGAAGGCGAGGTTAGAACCAAGGAAGGTTATGCAGATTTTTGCTGCCATGGGGAAATCGAGGCGAGAAATTATGTTCGACACGATTGACATACGCAACATTGCATGCCGGGATAGGGCTGGAGAGCGTGGCACTGATATCGCAGACACCATGAAACTGTTTGCTGATATGCATAGGCGGAGGCCGGGATTCCACCATGTGGAAGAGACAGAGAACAATGTAGTGCGCAGCCTGTTCTGGACAGACCCCTTGTGTAAGATGAATTGTGATCTATATGGATATTTTGTGTCTTTTGACACCACATTCTCTACGAATATATATGGCTTGCCATTTGCACCAATTATAGGTGTCGACAACCACGGGTCGACCGTCCTATTTGGAGTAGGCCTTTTGAAGGATGAGAAAATAGGGTCATTCAAGTGGCTCCTAAGCACGTTTTTCGAGGCAATGGGAGGTAAAGAGCCGAAATACATAATTACATACCAGGACCAGGCGATGAAGACTGCAATAAAGGAACCTCTTCCGAGGATGAGTCACAGGTTCTGCTGGTGGCATATTAGGAAGAACCTAAAGGAAAATAATGCAGCAGTGTTTGCACAGCACCCAGGGATGTCTGATGATATATTTCGAATCGTCAAAAACTCACTAGATCAAGATGAGTTTGAGCGTGCCTGGAAAGCAGCAATTTCTCTGCACAAGGCGGAAGGCAACAAACATCTGAACACGCTATGGGAACTCCGAAATTTTTGGGTGCCGGCCTACTTCAAGGACTGTTTCTATCCTTTCTCGTCAACAACCACTCGCAGTGAGAGTACGAATTCGATGTGGAAGAATTACGTCGACCGCAAGGACACTATAAAAAGGTTTGTTGTTGCATATCACACGATTCAGCAAAATTGCCTTGCCACGCTTGACAAGAAAAGATACTGAACAGAAGAGAAGGCGCCATCACTAGAGACGGGTTTTCCGATTGAAAGACAAGCAAGTCAAGTATACACGAATGAAATTTTCAAGAAATTCCAGCTGGAGCTACGGAACCGGACTTACTTCAAGTGCTCTGATCTGGCAAGGGGGAGGCAGTATTTTTAAAAAAAGATTATTGATCCTGGAGATAAAGTGTGGAGACCTTATCCCGGTGAGGAATTTGACAGGTCTGAGTTCAGGGTAGATGTGGATGAGCAAAAAGAAATATACAGTTGCAGCTGCAAGAAAATGAGTAGGGATGGCATTCAGTGCTGCCATGTGCTTAAGGTGATGGACCAAACAGGCATGATCGATCAACTTCCAAAATCCTTTGTCATCCCCAGATGGACCAGGAATCTATCAGAGAGTGTGAAAGTTCTGTCTACAAGTCAAGGTGATAGCATGACCATACAAGACGATGAAACTATGAGATTCGGCCTCGCTTACGCTGAGTTGTCAGATATCTGTTCAAATACATGCAGAAAAGAGAAGGCATACCGTGTGCTCCGTGAATGTACGGTAGATATGAAAATAAAAGTCATGGCGGCACTTGCCGAGGAACCAGACACAGGCATTCTTGTCGAAACTCTCAAGACCCCTCCCATGAGTGGCTCAAAGGGTGCGAAAAAAGGAGATTGAATCAAAGCTGGTTCTGAGAAGAAAGGAAAAGGCTACAAAGCCGCAACCAAGTGCGGCCGCTGTCGAGAAAAGGGTCATAGGAAAAAAAACTGTCCGGATAACCCAGAAGTGCAGGAGAGGATGAGGATTGAAGAGGAAAAGAGGAAATCGCAGCAGGAGAAGAGGGCAAGGTTAATGAAATGGCCGACAACACCGACAACACCATCGAGGACATCAAACGGCTCAGGACAATGCACTCCAAGCCCAGGAGGAAGATGTCAGACGCCCGCAATTCCAACGACCCCACTGACAGCAGGGAGCATTTACCAAAGTCTTGCATCTACGCCAGAATCAAACATCACACAAGCCAGGCACACAGAATGCGTGCAGGGAAGCCCGGGACAAGGCACGGAATCTGCACAGTCCATTTTCAGAAAGGAAAGGTCTGAGTGGAGACTTTTTGGTACCGGAGAACAGTACGAATAGAAAAATTAAAAGGTAATAATGCAGCTTAAACAGGACATGAGCAAAAAATAGTGATGACCGCAATATTTTGCTTTGTTCTTATGTATGAATATTAATTTTACAGGTAAATAGGTTGAATAGCTACGTAGAAGGGTGGGTTTGCACAAGGGTCGAGAAGGAAGAATGGATTGTTGAACATTCAAAAACAAGGCCGCACGTGGAGCGATGAAATAGCAAGAAATTGGTGGGGATTGTTCATTTTCTTGTGCTTTGGTTATAAGAACGGGTTGTAAGTTAATTTGCTGCAGTTATAGAAACAAAACCAATTTAAATAAGAACGCCTTTTGCTTCTTTATGTATTTTTTACTCGGCGGACGAAAATATCAGCGGCACAGGTTTCCTTGTTATTTTCCGCAGCCGCATCGGTTTCTGAACGTGGATGTTGTAAGCATACAAGCATGCTTCTCTGCTGCGTGACAGAGAGATAAAATTAACCTAAGGGCACAGGCAGCCACGGCCATGCCACCGGTGAGTGTTCAACCGTGACTCTCACGGTTGCATCATCACGCCCGCTGTTATGGAACGAAAACGTTTTTAAGCACAGAATCTCGGTTGTGCTTCTGGGGCTGCATAACTGTGGCTTTCGTGGTAACTGTTCCTCGCCTGTTCTAACGCATGTTCTTTCTGTTATGAATGCATGACTGTAAGTAGTTCAAATAACCGTGCTTGTGATGCGTGTCCAACCGTGCCTCATGTGCCTTCACGCGGTGCTTCTGTGATGCAAAGATTTCAAACACAATGGGTCACGGTTGTGGTTGCGTTTCTGTTTTACAAATGGATATAGTGCCTGGCAGTAGGTTCACGGCGTTTGCTGTTGCTACTAAGGCACGTGGAATCATGGCCGTGCCTGTGTGTGGCATGTAGAACAGTGCTTTACAATGCCGAAGGCAGGACCGTGTGCTCGTTCTTGAAAAGCCATGGTTCTGCCATCACTTCATTCACTTGGTTTTGTCCGTGCTTTAGCAGAATCATCTGCAAAGCAAAGGCACGGCCTTGAATCTTCTAGTTACTTAATTGTAACACGCACGTTGGGTTTCCGCAATTAACGCACAAATGTGACTCCACGTAAAACACAAGCATGCCTCCCTGAGGAGCTTTACCTTGCCACTCCTGGTTATAGATCAACGGATGCATTTGGAGCACAAAGAGACACGAAGGTGACCTCTGACTTGAAACACTGACACACTTGATGGTTCGTGCATTTGAGTTAAAATCTTACAAATAAAACAATTGTAACACGGACAGTCGTCCGATTATATTAGGTTTCCGTAATAATCGCACAATCGTGACTCCGGGTAATAATAAACCATGCCTCTCCACCGACTCATTGTGAATACAATTAGAAAACCTCTGTGCGTGACTCTATGTAATTAGAAGACCGTTGAGGGTTGTATGCCCATGCTTGTGACCCTTGACACTAAAACACAGAGTAAACACCCGTGCCTCTATGATGTATGCACGTGCTTATGCCCGTACAAGGAAATACGCTTTTAAAAACAGGGTCTCTCGTATAGCCCATTCCTTGCCTCACAGAGTAAACGCCCATGGCTGTGTGTAAGACTAAGGTTAGCGTGACTCTATGTAATACCACAAACCATGCCTCTACGCGCTTCATGCCCGTGCCTGTGATAATTGTGATCCCGCATAAAACGCAAGCATGCCTCTCTGGGCCTCCATACCGTGCCTCTCCTGGTGTTAGAGTCAATGGAGTCATCTGGAACACAAAGAGACAGGAACGTAGACATGAACTGTTGTACATGCCTGTGTGGCACATAGAACAGTCCGTCACAATGCCAAAGGCAGGACCGTGTGTCTGGTACATGACAATGCCAAGCTATACATGTGTCTGGTACATGACAAGCCGTGACATGAGCGTTTCAGCAGAATCATTTGCAAAGCAGAGGCACGGCCTTGAATCTTCTATTGACTTAAATGTGAACGTGTCCGTGGAAAATTTTGCTGCTCATAGAGGCAAGATGACTATAGAACCGTGCTTCTGGCGTCAAACAGATTCTTCTATTGAATGTGTGCCGTAATAAATAATTAATACACGGACGGGCACGCCCCGTGCCTGGTCTGCGTGTGCAACAGTGCATCTTGTACCTTGAAAGCGGTGGTTCTATTTAATGTTTCAAGCAGTCACCTACCATTGAGCTGGTATGAGTAGTACTTAACCCGGGCCCCCCTGTCAGAAAGGAAAATAGAAGAAGTAATTAATCTGGACCCCTCCGCTCCTCGTCGTGGGTATTTAAGGCGTCTCGTGTTGATTGACAGGCTGTAATCCATTTCTGCAGATCCTCCTCGGTGAGCACTGGTCGTGGGCGGCGCCACCCCAGCAACGGAGGTGGAGATGGAAAGCGCTGCTCGTAGCATCAAGAGGTCGAGAGTGGCGCCACCGGTGACGCCGCTTTCTGGTGGTGTGCTGGTCGTCGGAGGGGATGGAAGCGGTGACCATGCTCCCTCCCGATCCGATGAGGAAGAAGAGGGATGTCGTGCGGACCGCATCAGCGATCTCGCCGACGGTGTCCTAGGTGAGATCATATCTCGTCTTCCCATCAAGGATGGCATCCGTACTCGAATCCTCGCACGTCGTTGGCGTCCTTTGTGGCCCATCACTCCTCTGAATCTCGACTGCCACGAGATCTCCGACTCTCGTCTTTTTAACGATGGTGAAAAAGTTCATATCGAGACCATATCTCATCTGTGCGCCTTCACCAAGGAGCCCGTTCGCAAATGCTATTCCGGAACGCGGCTCTGTCGAAATCATGTTGTCAGTCTTCCGGAATCCATTCTGTCCGGCCATGCTGGCTTGGTTAGCCGCCTCTATATTCCGGCGTGCTACCTACAGTGCAGGCCCTCCATCGTTGATGCCTCGCTCCGATCCTGGAATTTGAACAATATCCAGGTTCTTGAGTTCTATTACCTCTTCCCAGAATTTCTGACGCAAGAGGTAACTCTATTGGATCTATGCACTTCAACTACTCCCTCGGCACCGGAGTCCGTGTTTCGGTTTTCCTCCTCTCTCCACACCCTCGGCTTTGCTCTTTGCCAAATAGCAGACAATTACATAGGGACGCTTAAGCTACCACTGGTGAAAAGACTCTCGCTTGTGGCTGTTGATATATCAGACGCGTCGCTGCAAAGCATAATCCACACTAGTTGCCCTGCACTTGAGTCTCTCCTGCTTGTTTGCAATAGAGGAGGTCGTCGTGTCACAATAAACTCATCTAACGTTGTAAGCATTGGCATTTGTTGTCCACACGGGGAACTCGATGTTGAGGATGCCCCTTCGCTTAGACGGTTGATTGTTGATTGTCTGGTTGATGACTGTTCAATAACCATTGTCTCTGCACCTAAACTGGAGACGTTGGGTGAATTCGTGTTTGTGTCTTCCTCGAAGTGTCTTGAGGTACTGACTTTCCTTAATACTGGAACAGAGTTGTACTTGTTCCGATGTTTGTTTTATTAATTTGATGGTCTTTGTTGTATTCTTCATGCAGAGTCAGGACTTGGAGGTAACTGTCGTCTCTGCGTCTGAACCGTATCCATGTCGTCTGACGTGTCTTGAGGTATTGAGTTTTTGTGATACTTCCAGCTTAACTTTATTTGTGAGGAAACAAGTTTTATTTCATCCAACCTTTATGCTATTAGTTTTGTGATTCATCTTCTATTAATTTTCATCAAGGGTTTGAAGGCAGTCAGTCTAACAACAATGCGTCAATCTGTCAAGACCTTGCTTATATACATTGATTATAAGGTGGACATTGTCGTTGATTTGCTGCAATGCTTTCCAAAACTGGAGAACTTGTTTGTCGAGGTGATGATCTTTAGAAATTTGCATTCTGTAGTACTCGTTACTTTTTGAAATGCTTGTCTTAATTTTGACTAAAATTGATGCTCCTGTACCTACACATGAGTTATTGGTGTATACATCCATATATAGACAATTCTATGTCTAACTTCTTGTTACGGAGGTGGTAGAATTAATTGTTGCATTTGGTTTTTTGATGGTCTGTATCTCTTTTTATAGACGTTAAGTATTTTCAACCTATCATTTATATTTTAGTGACCGTTGATTTCTCGTGGTGAAAAAAACAAATGGTGTCGTAAGTACCGGCAGTTTCTCAAACATCACGACGTTTGTCTGAAGACAGTATCGCTGGAAGATTATGTTCGCTCTGGGAGTTACGCTGACTTTGCGATGTTCTTTGTTCTTAGTGCAAAGGATCTGGAGACCATGACCATTAAGTTTACCTCCCCTCCCGCAAAGTTCACGGGAGTATTTTACGAAAAGCAACAAAGGGTTCTGGAGTGGCATAGAAGGGCTTCTAAACATGCACGTCTTAGATTATCATCAAGTTGCAGCCATGCGCGTCCGCATTTAAGAAAGAGGAGTCTTGAATACCTGGATTTGACGGTTCCGTTCAGGTGTGGATGCTAAAATCAGGCCTTGTGTTAGTTGTCCAGATGTATGGAGTTATTTGTTGTTGCGTTCTTTTGAGCTTGGGTTTTATGTAAACTTTATCAGACTACCGTTGTAGTCTTTGCACCATGTGTAGGCTTGTTTGTTTTTGTGTTGCGTGCAGTCATGAAGGAAATGTGTGGTTTTGCGGCTTTGTATGGCCGAAGGACCGTAAAATGTTGTGGCACCAAGGTTAAGAGACATAAAGTAGATTTAAAATGCTGCATGGGTAACCGTGCTTTGTTGTATGTACGACGGTGCTTGTCTTATATATGTACCTGTCATGCACACAATGGATGTACAACTGTGCCTGTGTTGCAGATAGAGCTGCATGATGGTTGACTTGCATGTTGCCTGTCTTATATATGGTGATGGGTGCCTTGCACTGTTTCTGGTCCTCGTACTGTGGTTATAAAAAACGGCTTGTAAGTTTATTTGGTGCAGTTGTAGAAACAAAGCAAATGTAAGCATAACAGATTTTGCTTGTTTAGGTATTTTTATTACTCAGCAGGCGAGATGAAAAGAGCTAAAAGCATATAGATCCACCACAACGTTGAACCAAACCTTTTTTGTGGGGCGTTATGTAGTGCTTCTGGTTACCGCACAACCGAGTTTCTACTCAACAGGCCACACCGAAATGCGCCTCGAGGATTCTAGCCATGATACTGCAGACTCACAACCATGCTTTTGACCTTGTCCTGGCATTGTGGTTTTCGTTCTCTTCTTGTATAACGTGCCTTTCACAGCCACCCTACTGTGCGCGTAGAAAAGGAGCAACGCCAGCTGATAAAGTGCTTTTTCTAGTACTAGATGTGTGGACCTTGTTGCATGACTTTCATGCGTTTGACAGTGGCTCTTTGGTACAGAACCGTGGTTGCAGAGAGTTCTTGCCCGTGCTTTTAAGGACAGTGTCTCTTGGATCGGTCATTGATTGCCTCACAAAGTAAACAGTGAGGGTTCACATCTGAATCCAATTCTGTTATGTTTCTGTAGTAAGCGCACGAATGTGACTCTGACAAATACTCAAGTATGCCTCCATGGGCTTCTCGTTCGTGCCTCTCCGTCTAAACGAGTCTACGGAATCATTCGGAAAACAGACACAAGCGAACATGACTCTATATAATACCACGTGATGCCTTTGTGGATTTGATGCCCGTGTCTACGACCCTTATCACTAAAATACAGAAAGTCACAAACGCACATAACCGTGGCTGCAGAGACTTTAGCAAGAAAGAACCGTGTCTCTATGGACTTCACGTCTGTGCTTTTAAATACAAAGAAATAAGCTTTTAAAATCAGTGTCTCTCGTATAGGAAATTCCGTGCTTCATAGAGTAAACGTGCGTGGCTGTGCGTAAGACAAAGGTTCACTTCCGTGGGCTAGACGCCCGTGCATCTTCGTCTGATCGAGTCTCGCAGACGAGCATGACTCTGTGTAATACAATCGACCATGCGCAATAAACGCATGATTATGACCCTGCCTAATATTAAAGTATGCCTTCATGGGCTGCTCGTCCGTGCTTTGCCGTCTGAACGAGTCGACTGAATCATTCGGAACACAAACACAAGTGAACATGACTCTATTTAATAACACACGATGCCTTTGTGGATTCGACGCCCATGGCTGTGACCCTAATTACTGAAACACTGAAACAGAAAGATTGCAAGACCGTGGTTTTAAAAAACGCGCAACAGCGGTGACATCTGCAATTATGTCCCTGCACTGTGCCTAACCGTACCTCATGTGCATAACCGTGCTTGCGATGCTTTTGTGATGCAATGATTTCAAACACAATGGGTCACGGTTGTGTTTGCGTTTCTGTTTTACAAATGCATATAGTGCTTGGCAGTAGGTTTCCACCGTTTCCTGGGAAAGAATTACGTCTTTACGTGCTACTGAAGCACGTGGAATCACGGGCGTGCCTGTGTCCCGTCGTATCACTTCACGGCCGTTGTGTGGTTCGTGGCAAACCGTGCGTTTGCCATGGTCGTGCCTGTGTGACAGGTAGAACAGTGCGTCTCAAATCACTTTTCTACGAAGTCATTATCGTCTATGTGTTTGCTCACAAACCGTGGTTCACTGAATCATTCGGAACACAAACGTTAGCACAAGCGAGCATGACTATATATAATACCACACAATGCCTTTTGCGGATTTGACGCCCTTTCCTGTGACCCTTATCACTGAAACACAGAAAGTCACAAATGTACATAGCCGTGGATGCAGAGACTTGAAGCCCTTTTAGTTAATGAAATGTACGGCATGAGCAAAAGACCGTTTAGCCATCTACCGAAATACCGAGTTAGCTGTTGGTAAGGTTACAGATTGAGCAAAAAAGGTACGGGCATTGTTGCAGCACACCTACGTAAATTCCAAAACTGGAAAGTGGCGGGAACATCTAACTCCAGCACTGTTTTCAGCACTTACAAATGAATGGATCCTTTAAATCCAGGTGCTCAACACATGCGTGCCTTAGATCCAAGTTCCCGTGGTTGCAACTTGGCGACAACCTAAGGCAAGCATGTTTAGAAGCCTTTTTGTCCCACTGAAGCACGTCTTGTTGCTGTTTGTAGAATTCTTCCGTGAAGTGTTCCTGAAGAAGAAACTTGATCCTCATAGTCTGCAGCTGTGCTGCGTTGGGAATAAAGAATGTTGAAAATCGAATGCTTTTGTCGCATTGAACATAGCTTTCCAGCGTCAGTGACTTCAAACGAATGTCATGATGGTGCTTGCAAGAACAGTCGTTTGCAAGACTTTCTTCATTAGGGGTTATTTCCTGAATAAACATGAATATTTGAAATGGTTAAGCTCGATAAAGAGTGATTCTGCTGGAAGGAATAAGTCTATAACCTCTGTTGTAACAAAATCTTTCTTTTTAGTTTTGTCCTAATACTCGTCCATGACTATATACACCTTTGTCCATTACATATAAGTTTTCCTTTTGTTGAATGGAGTTCTGCACCATGCATGGTATGTGTTTTACAATCTGTGTGAGAAGCATCACCTTGATATACAAGTTTTCCAAGCTTCGGAAGTGTTCCACCAAGGAAAAGACTGCGTGTAGGTCATAATCCATGCTGATAGACAACGTCTTGATAGAATGAACCGCTGTGGATGTGCTGACTGTCGACAAACACTTCATGTAGAGTAAAACATAATATTAGTAGAGTAAAGGTTGAATTGCATGGAACTTGTTCATACCAATGAATGGAGGTGAAAGTATTGTTGAAAGTCAGTACCTGAATAATTATACAGTCATTTGTGATGCTGGATTCACAGAAAATATTGGATAATTTGCCCATGACCTGCAATTTAGGTGCAGAGGTGATAACTACTCACAACTTTTTGCAATCACCATCACAAAGCAACCGTTGAAGTGACGAGGCATCTTCTATAAGAATTTTACCATAGTAACCAGAAATGCCGATGCTTATAAGGTTAGGTGAGTTTATTCTGATGGAATGGTGCCTGACTGTCCAAACAAGCAGCAGAGACTCAAGTGTAGGAGAAGTAGAGCTGATGATGCTTTGTAATGAGACGTCTGATACATCAACATCTACTAGCGAGAGTCTCCTGAGCAGTGGTAGTTTAAGTACCCGTACATAATTGTCTGGTAACTTGCAAAGAGCAAAGGTGATGGTTTGGAGAGAGGAGGAAATCTGAGGGTTTAATGCTGGTGGTGATGGCATGAGCGAAGCGCATGGGAATGGCCCTATGTCATGTTGTCTCAAGCATGGTGGGAACAGGTAGTAAAACTCGAGCACCTGGAGATTGTTCAGTCTTGGGGATCAAAGCCAGTCGTCGACCATGGAGTGCCTGCAATCGAGGTAGGACGCCGGAATGCAGAGGCCGCGAACTGCACTCTGACGCCCGAAGAGGATGGCCTCTGAAAGGGGGATGTGCTGCAAGGCGATTAAGTTGGGTAACGCCAGGGTTTTCCCAGTCACGACGTTGTAAAACGACGGCCAGTGAATTGTAATACGACTCACTATAGGGCGAATTCGAGCTCGGTACCCGGGGATCTAGAGGGTTAAAAAGACGTGGGACAGGGATCTCACGGCAGTCCAGATTCAGAGGAGCGGCGCGCCAAATAGGGCGTCACCGACGTGCGAGGATTTGAGTGCGAGCGCCTTCCTTAGTGGACAGACGGGATATGACCTCACCAAGGACACCGTCCGGTAGGTCACTGATGCGGTCGGGACCAGACTGATCTTCTTGATCCTCGGATCCGGTAGGCGCACCCTCGCCGCTTCCAGCCGCTACCGCCAAACCACCAGAGGAAGGCGTCGCCGGTCGCGCGAGCCTCGCCCTCTTGGTGTTCGGGGCACAGGATTAGACCTCCATCTCCGTCTCCATTTCTGGGATCGCGCCGCCTGCGAGCGCTGCTATCTGTGGCATGGATCTGGATAGTCCAAGAAAGAGGAGGGTGTGGCTAGGGTTTCAAGACGCCGTCCGTCCGCCTTAAATAGCCGGAGCCTGGCCTCTGGCGATGAGCCAGACCGGTGTCACCGAAGGAGACGTCCGTCGGACCCTTGGGTTTCCGTGGCGGCGCCGCGTGGCGTTCACATCTGAATACGTGGAGACGCCCACTGAAACGTTGTGTTTCCGCAATCAACGGACGAACGTGGCCCCTCACAGAACACAAGCATGCCTCCATCGCCATCCCAACCGTGCATGTCCTGGTAACATAGTCAATGGATGCATTCGGAACACAAAGAGACACCAAGGTGACTCTGGATAATTATAGGTCATGCGTTTGTTAGTTTGACAACCATGCCTGTGACCTGAAACACTAACACACAAAAAGTCGTCTTCGTGCGTAAAGGATCATGACGCTACTAAACATACAAAGTCGACTTTCGTGCATTTGAGTTAAAAATCTTACAACGAAAACAATTGTAACAAGGACAGTCGCCCGATTCTACTAGGTTTCCGTAATAAATGCACCAACGTCACTCTGGGTAGGAACTAACCATGCCTCAGTTGGCTGGACGTCCGTGCCTCTCCTTTTGACCGAGTCCACCGACTCATTCGGAACATGATCAGAAAACCTTTGTGCGTGACTATATATAATAGCACGCCATGCCTTCGAGGGATGTATGCCTGTGCTTGTGACCCTTGTCACTGAAACACAGATAGCCACGAACGTCGACGTCTTTATCAAGAAAGAAGCATGATGCAACTCGGTACTGAACCGTGTCTCTATGAACTTAACGTCTATGCTTTTAAATTCAAGGAAATGAGCTTTTAAAATTAGCGTCTCTCATATAGGCAATTCCGTGCCTCATAGTGTAAACGCCCCTGGCTGTGCGTAAGACAAAGCTTCACTTCCATGGGCTAGACGGTCGTGCATCTCCGTCTGGTCGAGTCTCACAGGCGAGCATGACTCTATGTAATATCATCGACAATGCGCAATAAACGCATGATTGTGACCCTGCCTAATACTAAAGTATGCTACCATGGGCTTCTCGTCTGTGCCTCTCTGTCTGAACGAGTCATCTGAATCATTCGGAACACAAACACAAGAGAACATGACTCTATATAATAGCACACGATGCCTTTGTGGATTTGACGCTTGTGCCTGTGACCCTGGTGACTGAAACACAGAGAGTCACAAACGTACATATCCGTGGCTACAGAGAGTGCTAGCCCATGCCTTCGTACCTTGAAAGTCATGGTTTTATTTAATGTTTCAAGCACCCATCTACCATTGACTTGCTACATGTAGTACTTAACCCGGGCCCTCCTGTCAGAAAGAAAAATACTAGAAGAAGTAATTAATCTGGACCCGTATTTAAGTCGTTTCGTGGATGGACAAGCTAGTCCATTTCTCCAGATCCACCGTCTGTCCAGATCCACGCCACAGATAGCAGCGCTCGCAGGCGGCGCGATCCCAGCAATGGATATGGAGATGGAGGTCTACTATGGTGCCCCGAGCACCAAGATGGCGAGGCTCGCGCCACCGGCAATGCCTTCCTCTGGTGGTTTTGCGGTAGCGGCTGGAAGCGGCGAGGATGCGCCTATCGGATCCGAGCATCAAGAAGAGCAGTCTGGTCCCGACTGCATCAGCGACCTCCCGAACGCCATCCTCGGTGAGGTGATCTCTCGTCTGTCCACTAAGGAAGGCGTTCGCACTCAAATCCTCGCACATCGATGGCGTCCTTTATGGCGCACTGCTCCTTTGAATCTCGACTGCAGTGAGATCCCTGTCCCACGTCTCTTTAAGCCCCTAGAAACAGTTCATATAGACATATTGTCCATGCTCCCAGTAAGGATGTCATTCGCATTAGATATTTTGGAACTCGGTGTAGTTTTCAAACTAACGTTGATGGTTCGTGCCTTCCGGAAGCCATCCTCTCCGGTCATGGTGGCACAGTTCATCGTCTCTGCATTCCAGCATGCTACCTCCACTGCAGACCCTCTACAGTTGACGCCTGGCTTCGATCCCCAAGACTGAAGAATCTCCAGGTTCTCGAGTTCTATTACATGTTCCCAGGTTTTGTTGGAAAAACCATCACACTACCACACGAAATCTCTTCGTCTGCGCCCTCACCGCCGACTTCCACGCTACTGTTTTCCTCCTCACTGCACACCGTCACATTTGCTCTTTGCCAGATACCTGACAAGTATGCACGATCATTTAAACTTCCACTCCTCAAGAGGCTTTTGTTTTTTGGAAGTTGATATATCAGATGTCTCACTGCGAAGCATAATCAGCCATGGTTGCCCTGCCCTCGAGTGGCTCCTACTTGTTTGCAATAACTTGGACCACTGCATCATAATAAACTCAGGCAAAGTTGAAGTCATCTGTATCCTTTGTGAGAATGGTCAACTCGTTATTGAGGATGCGCCCTCACTTAAGTGGTTGATTCACGATATTCAGAGCCGGCACTTGCAGATAACTGTCTTTCATGCACCTAAGCTTGAGTGTTTGGGTAATTTTTATGAAGGATTTCCTGAACCCAAGATTGTTTTTAGCTCTACAGTTATCGAGGTGCTCACCTTTTGCACTATACCCTTTACTTGCATTCCTTGCAGTGCCGAAGTTTCATGTCACGCGACCTTTTATCCAGCTAATTTTATGATATGTGCTTGTCGCAGGCTTTGTCTGTAGTCAGCCTATGAATGGCGGTTCAATCTGTGAAGACCCTGCTTATCCACATGTCATTAAATCTGAACAAGGTTGTTGCCTTGATGTGATGCTTTCCTAGCCTAGAGAACCTGTTTATCAAGGTAACGATTTCTAGACACATTGAAAGCACATACAATGCACAGCGTACTATATTCGAGGCCTCTACCTCCTTTTGTACTCCTCAAGTATTCTCACTCTTCATGCATTTTCAGGGAGGAGTATGCCGCGAGGAAGGTGTAACAAATAAGTGGCGCCACAAGCACCGGGAGTTTCTAAAACAGCATGGCATTCGCCTGAAGACAGTAAAGTTGGAAAAATATGTACACTGCAACAAAAACATTGAATTTGCAAAGTTCTTTGTTCGGAACGCAAAGGAGTTAGAGACTATGAGGCTCAAGTTTCTCTTCCCCCAGACAACATCACTGAAAGATTTTATGAACATCAAGAAGAGGTGCTTCAATGGGGCAACAAGGCTTCTAGACGTGCTCGTCTTATATTGTCAGGGTATTGTAGGCATATGAACTTGGATTTAAAAGTACACATCTAGACAAACCAGTGTCCAATCATGGATTTGCCGGATCCATTGACCTGTGGATGTTGAAAACGGTTATCCGAACGTCAGAGATAGGTGTTGTTGCGTGCTTTCCAGTTTGGACTTCGAGCTTGTACTTTATCCATTGTCTGTAAGGTTGTCAGGAAACTATCAAGCTCAAAAAACTATCAAGTTTTCATGTTTTTGTGCACCGTCTGTATGTTTGGATTTACTTTTGTGAATAGATCGAGCGACTAAAATCATTTGGAATACGCAGTCACGTGTGATGTTACGGCCGTGCCTCTCCAAATAACTCGTTA
Source organism: Triticum urartu (assembly GCF_003073215.2). Lineage (NCBI taxonomy): Eukaryota > Viridiplantae > Streptophyta > Magnoliopsida > Poales > Poaceae > Triticum > Triticum urartu. The sequence goes on from NC_053024.1 coordinate 543,436,412, forward strand.
GCTGAGGTATTTTACAATACAGAGGAGGGCGTGCCTCTTGTACCTGTAAGACTGTGCGTCTGTTATCACTGCACGGCACTTCCTTTGTGCATGTCCGTGACTCTGTGGTGAACATTTTGGGTGGAAACACGCTTCCCACTCTAGAACATAGTGTCTTGTAGAAACATGACAGTGTTGTTTCTGCGAATCGAGACGTGCTTGTCGTGGAACCGCTGTGCTTGTGCTTTGCTTAAAAGCGTCACCATCCATCTTCTTCTACTCCGATCCAAGTATCTGGCCATCAGAGCAAGAGCGAGACGGTGAGAGATCGGCGATGGAGGCGATTCAGGCGACCATCGTACGTCTTATCGAGGTGGTCAGGGAGAGCAACCCGCAGCCCAACGCGCTGCAGCGCCTCCAGGGGATGCTGATGTCCTCCATGGCGCGTTCCTTCTTCGATGCCAGCTTCGCCGCCTGGCTCAAGGGTGCACTGGAAGACTTCATTCACAAGTTCAGCTTCGCCAATAGCAAGGTGAAGGACCTGACTGCTCGCCTCCATTCCATGCATCGCCTCCGTAAAGATCGAGCCTCCGCCTCGGCTTCCGCGACCTGGCTCGCCGGCCTCCATGGGAACGATCTCTTTCGCGCGCTGATGGCCCTGCAGCTCCCGGTCGGGACGCCGCCGGAGGAACACCTGGAGGTCGCTCTCGCCGCGCAGTCCCTCATCATGCATGATGACATCGACAAGTTCAGCCAGATCTACGGACAGATTGTTTACGAGGATAGCTGCAGCGCCGTCCACGAGTCGAGCATGGCGGCCTACTTCGACCACAGGCAAACTTTGGTGAAGCTTGTTCAGGAGCACATCCACCTCGCCGACGCTGCCCCCACTTCTCGTCCAACCTCTGGACCATCAAGGGCACAAGCCTGGGCGCCTTGATTAGGTCCTTGCCTTGGCTCTCCGTTCATTTGCTGCAAGCCACATCCCACATGCTTGGAGGCAAGTTCTATATATTTGTGCTAGATACTACTACTTTTGAGTTTCCAGTGACCCAGTCGATCTATCATGACCAGGACTTCTATTTATTGTGTGTGCTCTACTATGAATTTGACTCTAATATTGTATGCCTGTCGTTAATTTCCATTATTAATTAATACCATCGGTCGTTTAGTATTACCAACTTAGTTTATCTCTTGTAGTCCACTTTTTATGCATCTCTCTGTATGTGTGCGCATGTTTCATTTGTGGTGATGTTAATCTACATGCCTCCTCGTGCCTCTTGTACCTGTAAAACTGTGCGTTTGTTATCACAGCACGACACTTCCTCTGTGTATGTCCATGACCCTGTGGTGAACATGTGGGTGGAAACATGGTGCACAGCCTAGAACATAGCGTCTCGTAGAATCACGACACTGCCGTTTCTGCAAATTGAGATGTGCTTGTCGTGGAACCACTGTACTTGTGCTTTGTTTAAAAGTGTGCCGTCGCTATCTTTTAAATACAAGGAAATATAGATAGCCACGAACGTCTATGGCATTTATATCAAATAATATATGTAACATCAAGAAAGAAGGATGACGCAACTTAATACGGAACCGTGTCCGTAGGGAGTTCACGTCCGTGCTTTTAAATACAAGGAAATAAGATTTTAAAAACAGCGCCCCTCGCATAGGCCATTCCGTGCTTCACAGAGAAAACGCATGTGGCTATGCGTAAGACAAAGGTTCAAAAACAGCGTCTCCCTAATCTGCCACTCATTGCCTCACAAAGTAAATAGCGAGTGTTCATATCAGAACCTAGTTCTGTTCGGTTTGCGCAACAAACGCATGAACGTGACTCTCTCTAATACTAAAGTATGCCTCGATGGGCTTCTCACCCGTGCCTCTCTGTCTAAATGAGTCGACAGAATCATTTGGAAAACAGACACAAGCGAACATGACTCTATATAATACCACACGATGCCTTTACGTAAGATAGAGGTTCGGCTCTATGGGCCAAACGCCTGTGCATCTCCGTCTGATAGAGTCATGGGCTAGCGTGAGTCCATGTAATAATACTACCGACCATGCCTTTGAGCGCTTAATGCCCGTGCCTGTGTCCAGCTTGAGCTTGTCATAACGTATGTGTCGTACTGGAGGGCGAGCTTTGCCTTCGCCTTCTCATCAATAGGATTGATGGAAGCCTCAAATAAAGCAACAACACCAAGCATCCAACAACAAGTCAAGATAGTTTCAAGTTGAAGGAAGTCTCAAATAACCGCTGGGGCAACAGCAAAACAAGCCCGAAACACAACAAGTTCATTTCACAGCGATACACGGCCTATTTATTGAACCTAGATATATATATATATAGATAGATAGGTATGGTAATACACAGCAAGTACTTGGAAACAAGAGCTAACATACCAAGTTCATTTCACATCGAAACATGGCCCAGCCAGTTCTAAATGAGGTTGATGGTGATCATCATCCTCAAGTCAGGGCTACCCGAAGATTCTTGCCATGAAGGAACTTCTTCCACCCCGCCCGGTTGAAGACAGTGCGACCGTCCTTGTCCACTGCGTAGGCACATGTGGTGATGGAGCCCGTTCTGGTAAGGCGTAGTCCAGCAGACATGCCTTCTTCATGCGTCTCGATGCCACAACTAACAGATAACCTCTTAGGTAATTTCTGAAAACAGTTGGTATGATATATGAGCATGTCACGTGCAATTATCAGCAAATCATACACTTGAAGACACATATATCATTGGATTCAACACTGGGCATATATATCATCACATCACTACACTAGACGCTAATCATCAAATTACTACAGTAATTAAGCATATCATTAGTTTACTACGTACACTAACCACGTCATCGCATATTACTACACTACATAAGGATATATCACAGTACTACAACATGCATATCATATCAACTAGTACACTTATTAAGCATGCATATCGTGTAATTACCAAAGTAAGTAACATACCATGAGATGCTGTTTAACATTCGTCCTCGTGAGGCGTGTCACGAATGGCATCCCGACGTAGTCTTCACGTAGCGGAAGCATGTCCCAGAGGTTGCACGTTTCATCGCCGCTCAGCCTCAGTCTCTAGGCATAGAGTGCTTCATCAAGTGGGTTCTCATCATCATCTGAATCCTCACCATCGTCCTCCTCATGAACTTCATCCTCACTATCGGAAATCAAATTCAGATAGATAACAGAAATCCTGGGCCTTTCTACTCTGAAGGAGAAGCTGATCAATTCACCCCCACTAAGACGCAAGCGGGCGATGAAGCGATCCCATTCATCCCCTCGAATCTGGGTTATCGTTCGCCCCTTATCGACCTGCATAGTGTACGGCCCCCCAAGAGCGTCGAAGGTCACGGTGTCTCCGACGAGCTCATTGAATGCCAATCTCACATTGCATGGGACGATCTGTGCAAGATAAAAACAAATAACAAACACAATGCATTAGTGGAAATAGCAATAAAAAAACAAAAATAATGAACTGTCGGAAGGTTCATATAAATTGTTACCGCTGCAAAAACAAAAGTAGGGTGGAAGTAGATGCCGAACAGCGTGGCAGTACAAAGGCTGGTCCAGCACCGTGACTTGCAGAGTCGACACGGTGCTTCCTCCATTCTACAAAGAACATATTGAACTCTAAGTTGAATTGTACGCTACCGTAGTACAATAAACGGTGCTTCCTCTCTTTTCCCTGTTACGGCTCAGATCCTACACTACGACATCCATCAATCTAACAAAGAACCATCTTATCTATCAACAAATCATCTACCGCATGGATCAAATAAAATTTCTGGATTAGATCTGCGCCCGGAGGGAGAAGCATGCGGTTTGGGAAGGGAAGAAGATTCGCGAGGGGGATGAGGGGAGATCTCACCTACTTGCCAGAGTTGGTGGCGGCCGCATAGATCAGGCGGCGAAGAGATGCGTCGTCGGGAGCTGGCGGCGGCGGCGCTAGTCGAGAAGGGGAGGAAGAAGTTGAAAATGATGTGGAGTACTAGGTGCACTTAGACAAATGTGGTACAAGTGGTGGCGCGTGTGTGTGGATGATGAGGGGACCCTATGTGTCGGTACCCATAGAAAAAAAATTTGGCATTTCCAACTGCCTCACGGGTATTCAAACCAATTCGACTGATGCAGTGTGTTCGGCCGAACCAATTTGCATTTCCTTAAGACATTTATCCAGACACAAACACATGAAAAAAAGCATGCACCGAGGCTGTGCTCCATGTGTGGCATAAGTGGTCCTGTGAAGCTGCAACTAGGACCAATGTTGATATATGTTGTTATTAGCTAGGGTACCAACACTATTTATTGAGGAGACGCCCGTCGGACGACTGGGTTTACTGAGCAACGACATGTAGCGTTCACAGCCGAATCCGAGGAGACGCCCGTCGAAGCATTGGGTTTCCCCAATAAAGGCACGAATGTCATGCAACGAAAACAATTCTAACAAGGGCAGTCGCCCGAACCTATTAGGTTTCTATAATAAATGCATAAACGTGACTCCGAGTAAGAACAAACTATGCCTCTGAGGGCTTGATGTCCATGCTTCTCCATTTGACCGAGCCCACCGACTCATTCGGAATACAATCAAAAAACCCTTGTGCGTGACTCTATATAATAGCACGCCATGCCTTTGAGGGTTGTATGCCTGTGCTTGTGACCCTTGACACTGAAACACAGACAGCCATGAACGTCGATGCCTTTATCAAGGAAGAAGCATGACACAATTCAGTTCGGAACGGTGTCTATATGGACTGCACGTCCGTGCTCTTAAATACAAGGAAATAAGCTTTTAAAAACAGCGCCTCTCTTATAGGCCAATCTGTGCCTCGCAGAGTAAACGTCCGTGGTTGTGCGTCAAAGGTTCATCTCCGTGGGCTAAACGCATGTGCATCTTCCTCTGATAGAGTCGCAGTCTAGCGTGACTCTATGTAATACTACCGGCCATGCCTTTGAGCGCTTCATGCCCGTGCCTGTGACCCGGAACACTGAATCAAGGATGAGGCGGCTGCTGCGGGTTTCCGCTATAAACGCACGAACGTGATCCCATGTAAAGCATAACCCATGCCTGTCTGGGCTTCATGGCGGTGCCTGTGCTTGTGGACAGTTCAACGGATTCATTTGGAACACGTAGACAAACTAACGTGATTCTACACAATGGCAAGCCGTGACTTTCTGGGACTCACGACCGTGCGAGCAATATACCAGGCCAGCGTCTCTCAAATAAGCCATTCCGTGCCTCACAAAGTAAACGTGGCTGTGCGTAAGACAAAGCTTTGCCTTAGTGGGCTTAACGACCGTGCTTCTTCATCTGATTGAGTGGACGAAATCATTCGGAACACAAAGACAGGCGAGCGTCACTCTATATAATACAATATCATGCCTTTGAGGACTGTACGCCCGTGCCTGTGAACCTTAACACTGTAACCATTAGTATCCAAACCTCCGCGCTTCTATCAAATAATATACGTAACATCAAGAAAAAAGCGTGACCGAACTGAGTACGCAACTGTGTTCGTAGAGAGTTCATATCTTCTGAACTTTTATTAACAAGAGTTCGTGTCTGTAATACCATCGACCATGCCTTTGATCATTTTATGCTCGTGCCTGTGACCCTTAACACTAAACGCCCATGCGTCTCCGTCTAATAGAGTCACAGGCTAGCATGACTCTATGTAATACCATGGACTATGCCTTCTTGTAACCCGAAACACTGAACAAAGAAAGGGCGCCTTCATGTGTGCACAAGACATGACTCTAGTTGGTTCAAAAACTTTGGCTGCCGAGACTTCACGTCCGTGCTTTTAAAAATAACGTCTCTAGAACTGGCCATTACGTTAATGTTCATCCGTACCCATAAACTTGGAATGAACGTGCCCAGGAACACATTTGTTATCAAAGTTACTGACGGCACAAGGTAACGGATGACAACATAAGAAACATTTAGTGACAGCTTCAGATACGAGGATAAGGGTCGATGCTATCTACTTAGTCCGGCGATACTTCTTTTTTGGTTGCTCGACGCGAAGTTCCTCGATATGTTTCTTCATAACGTATGATTGCAGCTTCAGCTCATCGTGCTGAAGTTCGAGCTGCGCCTTCTCATGCATCAGAACTGCAATGACGGCTTTGTTCTCTTCGTCCAACTTCGTGGATATCTTCAGGACGTCTTCCACAGCATTGAACAGGTTCTTCAGCTGGTCAAAGGAGAAGATGTCAGATTGATGGCAGGACGCACCCTCATCAACATTAGGATGAAGCTCACCACAATGATCCATGTTTCACAACTAAATCAAGTAGCTGAAAGAAAGAAAAAACGAATGAAGGTGAAGCAGAGCGAACTCATAGATGAGGAACCCTTGCTAGCCGAGATCTTCTCCTGCGACTGGACATGGCGCTCTGGAGGAGTCTCCTTCTGCACAGCCATGGCTGAGAGTGTCAGGATAGAGAACAGCAAGAGGAGTGGATGGCCTGGAGGCGGACAAAAGGATGAAGGGGATGTGGCTAGGGTTTCGAGACTCCGTCTGGCTTATTCACGTTTCGCAACTAAACCAAGTAGCCGAAGGAAAGAAAAAACGAATGAAGCAGAAGCAGAGTGAACTTACAGATGAGGAGCCCTTGTCAGCCTGGATCTCCTGCAGTGTCTGGACACTGGGTTCCGTAGTAGTCTCCCCATGACCAGCCATGGCAGAGAGGGCAAGGATAGAGAGCACCAAGAGGAATGAATGGCCTAGCGGCGGGCAGAGGATGGAAGAATATGTGGCTAGGGTTTTCAAACACCATCCGTCCGCCATAAATAGCTGGAGACTAGCCGCGGGCGACGAGCCAGAGCGACGTCACCGGAGGAGACGTCCGTTGGACCCTTGGGTTTCCGTGGCGGCGCCACGTGGAGTTCACACCCGAGTAGGTGGAGACGGACGTCGAAACATTGTGTTTCCGCAATCAAAGCACGAACGTGGCTCCGCGTAAAACACACGCATGCCTCGCTCGACATCCCGACCATGCCTGTCCTGGTAATAAAGTCAACGGGTGCATTTGGAACACAAAGAGACACGAAGGTGACTCTGGATAATTACATGACATGTGATTTGTGGGCTTGACAACCGTGCTTTTGACCCGAAACTCTGACACACGTAAAGGACAGTCATGCTACTAAACATATAAAGTCGCCTTCGTGCATTTGTTGGCTTGACAGTCATGCCTGTGACCTGAAACACTGACACACAGAAAGTCGTCTTCTTGCATTTGAATTAAAATAATACAACGAAAAACAATTCTAACAAGGAGAGTCGCACGAATCTATTAGGTGTCTGTAATAAACGCACAAATGTGACTCCGAGTAAGAATAAACTATGCCCCCGAGGGCTTGACGTGCTTGCCTCTCCTTTTGACCGAGCCCACGGACTCATTCGGAATACAATCAGAAAACCTTTGTACTCTATATAATAGCACGCCATGCCTTTGAGGGTTGTACGCACATGCATCTTCCTCTGATAGAGTCGCAGTCTAGCGTGACTCTATGTAATACCACCGGCCATGCCTTTGAGCGCTTCATGCCCGTGCCTGTGACCCGGAACACTGAATCAAGGATGAGGCGGCTGTTGCGGGTTTCCGCTATAAACGCACGAACGTGATCCCATGTAAAGCATAACCCATGCCTGTCTGGGCTTCATGGCGGTGCCTGTGCTTGCGGACAGTTCAACGGATTCATTTAGAACACGTAGACAAACTAATGTGATTCTACACAATGGCAAGCCGTGACTTTCTGGGACTCACGACCGTGCGAGCAATATACCAGACCAGTGTCTCTCGAATAAGCCATTCCGTGCCTCACAAAGTAAATGTGGCTGTGCGTAAGACAAAGCTTTGCCTTAGTGGGCTTAACGACCGTGCTTCTTCGTCTGATTGAGTGGACGGAATCATTTGGAACACAAAGACAGGCGAGCGTCACTCTATATAATACAATATCATGCCTTTGAGGACTGTACGCCCGTGCCTGTGAACCTTAACATTGTAACCATTAGTATCCAAACCTCCGCGCTTCTATCAAATAATATACGTAACATCAAGAAAAAAGCGTGACCCAACTGAGTACGCAACTGAGTTCGTAGAGAGTTCATATCTTCTGAACTTTTATTAACAAGAGTTCATGTCCGTAATACCACCGACCATGCCTTTGAGCGTTTTATGCTCGTGCTTGTGACCCTTAACACTAAACGCCCGTGCGTCTCCATCTGATAGAGTCACAGGCTAGCGTGACTCTATGTAATACCATCGACTATGCCTTCTTGTAACCCGAAACACTGAACAAAGAAAGGGCGCCTTCATGTGTGCACAAGACATGACTCTAGTTGGTTCAAAAACTTTGGCTGCCGAGACTTCACGTCCGTGCTTTTAAAAACAACGTCTCTAGAACTGGCCATTACGTTAATGTTCATCTGTACCCATAAACTTGGAATGAATGTTCCCTGGAACACATTTGTTATCAAAGTTACTGACGGCACAAGGTAACGGAGGACAACATAAGAAACTTTTAGTGACAGCTTCAGATACGAGGATCAGGGTCGATGCTGGCTACTTAGTCTGGCGATACTTCTTTTTTGGTTGCTCGACGCGAAGTTCCTGGATCTGTTTCTTCATAACGTATGATTGCAGCTTCAGCTTATCGCGCTGAAGTTCGAGCTGCGCCTTCTCATGCATCAGAAGTGCAATGACTGCTTTGTTCTCTTCATCCAACTTCATGGATATCTTCAGGAAGTCTTGCACAACATTGAACAGGTTCTTCAGCTGGTCAAAGGAGAAGATGTCAGATTGATGGCAGGACACACCCTCATCAACATTAGGATGAAGCTCACCACAATGATCCATGTTTCACAACTAAATGAAGAAGCCTCTTGGTAAAGCATAACCATGCCTCTTCGCGCTGCACGGACGTGCCTGCCGTTGCGAACGGTTCAACGGAATCATTTGGAACATGAAAACAACATAACGTGACTCTTCAGAATACCACGCCGCCACTTCCTGGGACCCACCACCGTGCAAAGAATACACCACAGCAGCTTCTCTCAAACAAGCCATTCCGTGACTCACCGAGTAAACAGTGAGTGATCACACCTGAACCCTTGTTGCTCGGTTTCCGCAATTAAAGAAACGAACGTGACTGTGAATAAGACCAAATGGTGCCTTTCCGCTGGGTTTCCATCTGATCGAGTCAACGGAATTATTTGGAATGCAAACATAGACAAGTGTGACTCTATATAATACCACACCATGCCCGTACCTCTCCCATCTAATCGACTCCACGCCTCTATCGAGTAATATACGAAACATCAAGAAAGAAGCGTGACTGTGCTTTTGAAAACAAGGAAACAAACTTTTAAAAACAGCGTGCCTCACATAGGCCATTCGGTGCCTCACATATTCAATAGTAAGTGTTGGCGTCTCAACCCATTCCGCTGGGTTAAAGAAACGAACGTGACTGTGCATAATGCAAAGCTATGCCTCTGTGGGGTCACCGGCCGTGCATCTCCTTCTGATCGAGTCGAAGGAAGCACTCGGAACAGAAACACAGGGGAACATGACTCTATATCATACGGCACCATGCCTCTTAGCGCTTCACGCCCGTGCCTATGAGCCTTAACATTACCACGAACGTCCACGCCATTGTCAGTACAGAACTCATGTCGCTGACTGGTACACACCGCGGCTGTATTCACTTCACCCCCGTGCTTCTAATAAAAGAAGCGCGGTGCAACTCAGTACAGAACCGTAGCTTTTAAAAACAAGGAACTTACGCTTTTAAACAACTAGACTCTCAAATTGGCCACTCACAAAGTAAACAGCTAGCGTTAACATCTAAACCGATTCTGCTTCCTTTCCATGATAAACGTACGAACGTGACTATGCGAAAGACGAAACCATGCCCCCATGGGATTCACCTGCGTACGTGCCTATTTTTCTAAACGAGTCAACGGAATCATTTCGAACACAAATACAGGCGAACGTGACTCTATATGAAACTACACCATGAATTTGTGGGGTGCAAGCCCGTGTCCGTGACCCGAAACACTGCAACACACAAAAGACACGAACGTACATGCCTACATCAGTACGCAAGTTATTACAATACTAGGTTCACAACCGTGGCTGCAGACACTTCACGTCCCGTGCATCATAAGTAACGGCGCCTAATTACAATGATACTCGAAACCAAAATACATTTTGTTAGCAAGGTAGCTGACACCGAAATTTCACAAGACAAGGTAACAAACTCCACTCCACTGCTTAACAACAACAGACGCACACAACAGCCAGGGACGCTGCTGTATATCTAGTCCCCACCGACCTTCTTGTTGGTTTGCTCCCGACGTAGTTCATCAATCTCCTCCTTCAGCGCCTTCATATTCTCGTCATGTCGCTTCACAGCTGCTGCCGATTCCTGCAACGACCGGTTGTGCTCTTCAAGGAGATTGCTCCTCCCAGCCATAATTTCTACGATCCTGGTATTCGCCTTCTCCAAATCTTCTCTTATTTCCTGGTAGAACTCCTGCCACTCGTAGGTGACCTCCAGCAACTCCTTGTACGTTCTGTCAACCTTTGCAAGTGAAACCAAGGCATTCATCCCATTGACCAGGTTAATGAGAGTAGGTCCAACTGACTGTAAATCAGTATCAGCAAGACACACCCACATCAAATTAGGAGTCAGCTGACCACAATAATTCATGTTTCACAAACTAAATCAAAGCAGCCGAAAAGAAACAAAAAACGAATGAAGGAGAAGCAGAAACAGGGTGAACTTACAGACGAGGAACCCTCACGAGCTGGGATCTCCTCCCGCGACAGGGTACGACCGTCTCGAGATGGTCAGTGAATAGTGATGAGCAAGAGGAATGGAAGGCCTGGCGGCGAATGAAGGGAGGAGTAGAATGTGGCTAGGGTTTCGTGACTCCGTCCGTCCGCCTTAAATAGCTAGAGCCTAGCCTCAGGCGACGAGCCAGAACGGCGTCACCGGAGGAGACTCCCATCGCACCGTTGGGTTTCTGGAGCGGTGACACGTGGCGTTCACTCCCGAGGTAAGAAGAGACGACCGTCGAACCGTTGGGTTTCCGTGATAAACGCACGAATGTGACTCTTGGTAAATCATAACCATGCCTCTTCGCGCTGCACGGATGTGCCTGCCGTTGCGAACGGTTCAATGGAATCATTTGGAACATGAAAACAACATAACGTGACTCTTCACAATACCACGCCGTCACTTCCTCGGACCCACCACCGTGCAAAGAATACACCACAGCAGCTTCTCTCGAACAAGCCATTCCGTGCCTCCTCACTGAGTAAACAGTGAGTGTTCACACCTGAACTCTTTCCGCTGGGTTTCCATCTGATCGAGTCAACGGAATTATTCAGAACGCAATCACAGACAAGCATGACTCTATATAACACCACACCATGCCCATGCCTCTCCATCTAATCGAGTCCACGGCTTTATCGAGTAATATACAAAACATCAAGAAAGAAGCGTGACTGTGCTTTTGAAAACAAGGAAACAAGCTTTTAACAACAGAGTCAATAGTAAGTGTTGGCGTCTCAACCCATTCCGCTGGGTTAAAGAAACGAGCGTGACTGTGCGTAATGCAAAGCTATGCCTCTGTGGGCTCACCTGTCGTGCATCTCCTTCGGATCGAGTCGACAGAAGCACTCGGAACAGAAACACAGGGGAACGTGACTCTATATCATACTGCACCATGCCTCGTAGAGTTTCACACCCATGCCTATGACCCTTAACACTGCCACAAACATCCATGCAATCGTCAGTGCACAGGTCATGTCGCTACCTGGAACAGAACCGTGGCTGTAGTCACTTCACGCCCGTGCTTCTAATAAAAGAAGTGCCACGCAACTCAGCACAGAGCCGTGGCTTCTGAAAACAAGGAACTTTTACCCTTTTCTGGTGGGTTTCCGCAATTAAAGAAACGAACGTGACTGTGAGTAAGACCAAACGATGCCTTTCCATTTGGTTTCCATCTCATCAAGTCAACGGAATTATTCAGAACACAAACACAGACGAGTGTGACTCTATATAACACCACACCATGCCCGTGCCTCTCCATCTAATCGAGTCCACGCCTTTATCGAGTAATATATGAAATAACAAGAAAGAAGCATGCCTGTGAGTAAGGAAACAAGCTTTTAACAACAGAGTCAAATAGTAAGTGTTGGCGTCTCAACCAATTCCGCTGGGTTAAAGAAACGAGCGTGACTGTGCGAATTGAAAAGCTTTGCCTCACCGGCCGTGCCTCTCCTTCTGATAGAGCCTGACAGAAGCAATCGGAACAAAAACATAGGGGAGCGTGACTCCATATTTTACGGCAACATTCAGCTTAGCGTTGCACGCCTGTGCCTGTGACCCTTAACAGTACCACGAATGTCCACGCCATTGTCAGTACACAACTCATGTCACTGCCTGGTACAGAACCGACGCTGTATTCACTTCACGACCGACGCTAACAAGCGACATCCATGCCCAGAGCCTACTCATCTACATGTACCAACGAACGAAACAACACGACGACAATGCAACGCATAAATGCTTTATAGGTTCATGTAAGTACAAAAGGCCACATGCCCCAATGCAACGAAAAAACACATGCTTCAAGCTCTCTGCCTACACTCCAGCAACGTTCTTGATCGGCTGGTGGGCGAGCGCATCCTCAATCTGCTTCTTCATCGCCTCATGACCTTCCTTCACAACAGCATACGAATCCTCAACCAGGCTCTCGTACTTGATGAGAACCTCAACATTCTCATCCATAAGCTGATCCACTTCGCTCGACAGCTTCTGCACCAACGCATGGCTCTGCTCATACAGATTCTTCCAGCGGGCGGCCTCCTGATCCTTCTGGTGGAGCTCTTTGAGAAGCTGCTCATTCTCATACAGAGATCGAAATATGAGACAAGTGGACTTCTCCACAGAGGCATTGCTCTGCTGCACCAACTTCTCCAGCCGAGCGATGAACTGCTGCTGCTTAATTAGCTCATCGAGCACGTCGTCGTTGGCTAAGGAATTCGGTACTGTCATCTTGCCGAGATCATCTCCATGGCGAATGCGCTTGTGGGAGGATTCGCCTCCACGCGAGAGATCGTTGGACACCTGGGCAACGGGGCAGGATATCCCTGCCGCCGCTACAGCGTCGCGGTGGCACCTCTCCCTTCTTTCCGCGGCTTTGGTCCTCGCTGCGTGGTTGCTTGAACACCCAGAACCCCTCTTACCTGCCATGGCGCAAGCAAGGAGCTACAAGCTAGAAAGAGGTGCCTGTCTCTGGAGAATTGTGGACGTGGAGTGTTCCATGAGTAGGTACCTTTTTATAACACATGCACACCGGTCAGATGGTCAAATAGAGTAACCGACGCCTCGAATTCTCACAATCTCTCTTAAATACCTCGAACTCTGGACGCCTGGGAAACACAAGTACTATCATTTCGTCTCCCAGTGCGTTCGTCCACACTACAACCACTCAACTTCTTTCAAATGGTCCGTACATATTCAATAAAAAACATCTCAAACATAGTTAACTTACTGTATACGTCTGATTGTATTCCAGAGAAATTACTGTCGAATTCATACTAATATACATTGCCATTTTTTTGAAATGGTATTTGTATCAAAATCTTACTATATCCGCGAATTAACTTGCACGCTTCTCGAGGTGACACCTTAGTGAAAACGTCTGTAACACATGCAGGCACGAACGTGACACTCTTTAATAACAAACAGTGCCTCCCGGCAACGCACAACCGTGACTCTCCACAGAAAAGGAACGAGTCGACAAGGAAATCATTTCCATAGAAAACGTCAGTAGTCTGCCTGTGGCATTAGCAACACAGTGCCAACTCGGCTTCACTTCCACGCACCTTACAGTGTCTCGCTAGAGAAAATGCATGTAACACACGCGTGGACAAACGTGACTCTCGCTAATAACAATACTTGCCCCCGCCATTTTCACATCCATTCCTCTCCAAGAGAACGAGCGAGCGGAATCATTCGGAAATACCAAAAGCATACAACCATGGTAACTTGACTCAGACCAATACGTTAACATGCTTCCCATGAGTTCATGTCCATGCCTCTCCAAATGAACTGGCGAGCGGAATCGTTTGGAACACAAAGAACCATGCAACGTGACTCTCTCTAATAACAAACAATGCCTCCCTGGAACGCACCACCGCAACTCTCCACAAAAAAGGAAGGAAAACATTTCCATACACAGCGCCAGTAGTGTGCCTGTTGCATTGGCAACACAGTGCCAACTCGGCTTCACTTCCACGCACCTCACAGTGACTCGCCAGATAAAATGCATGCAACACACGCGTGGACAAACGTGACTCTGGCTAATAACAATACTTGCCCCCACCATTTTCACATCCATTCCTCTCCAAGAGAACGAGCGAGCGGAATCATTCAGAAATACCAAAAGCATACAACCGTGGTAAGTTGACTCAGACTAATGCGTTAACATGCTTCCCATGAGTTCATGTTCATGCCTCTCCAAATGAACTGGCGAGCGGAATCATTTGGAACACAAAGAACCATGCAACGTGACTCTCTCTAATAACAAACAGTGCCTCCCTAGAACGCACCACCACAACTCTCCACAAAAAAGGAAGGAAAACATTTCCATACACAGCGCCAGTAGTGTGCCTGTTGCATTGGCAACATAGTGCCAACTCGGCTTCACTTCCATGCACGTCACAGTGACTCGCCAGATAAAATGCATGTAACACACGCGTGGACAAACGTGACTCTGGCTAATAACAATACTTGCCCCCGCCGTTTTCACATCCATTCCTCTCCAAGAGAACGAGTGAGCGGAATCATTTGGAAATACCAAAAGCATACAACCATGGTAAATTGACTCTGACCAATGCGTTAACATGCTTCCCATGAGTTCATGTCCATGCCTCTCCAAATGAACTGGCGAGCAGAATCGTTTGGAAAACAAAAAACATGAACGTAACTCTGAGTAACGCTGAGGGTAGGGGGTCCCGAACTGTGCGTCTAGGCGGATGGTAACATGAGGCAGGGGACACAATGTTTTACCCAGGTTCGGGCCCTCTTGATGGAGGTAAAACCCTACGTCCTGCTTGATTAATATTGATGATATGGGTAGTACAAGAGTAGATCTACCGCGAGATCAGAGAGGCTAAACCCTAGAAGCTAGGTTATGGTATGATTGTCTGTCCCTACGGACTAAAACCCTCCGGTTTATATAGACACCGGAGAGGGCTAGGGTTACACAGAGTCGGTTACAATGGTAGGAGATCTACATATCCGTATCGCCAAGCTTGCCTTCCACGCCAAGGAAAGTCCCTTCCGGACACGGGATGAAGTCTTCAATCTTGTATCTTCATAGTCCAGGAGTCCGGCCGAAGGTATAGTCCGGCTATCCGGACACCCCCTAATCCAGGACTCCCTCAGTAGCCCCTGAACCAGGCTTCAATGACGATGAGTCCAGCGCGCAGATTGTCTTCGGCATTGCAAGGCGGGTTCCTCCTCCAAGTACTTCATAAAAGATTTTGAACACAAAGGTAGTGTCCGGCTCTGCAAAATAAGTTTCCACATATTGCCATAGAGAGAATAATATTTACACAAATCTAATCTGCTGACGTATTCCATAGCGTGACATCACACCACGGCCAAGTCTTTATTCAAATCGTTTTACCGTCCCACCTCAGCGCGTTTAGCGAGGCGGTTTCCTTTGAACGTCTTGTCAAAGCAGAGATCGTGTCCCCTTATTCCGGGATTCTCATCAATACGGGCGTGGGTAACCCAACCGTACCCGTTGGTATGTTCTCTCGATCAAAGGCGAGTCCCAAACGGTCATGGGGAGGGCCCTTGGTATTCAATCTCTTATAAAGAGACCAAGGCCTTACTCCTTTCTTTCAATCTCAAACGAGTTCGCCCTTCGCCTCGAGTTCCAACACCCAAGGCTACAGATTTCAGGCGCTTCGGACCTTCGACAATGTCCGGTTCCGACCTTCGAGGCCGATGGATGCCCTCCTCCGTCATGGAGGAGGACGTGCTGAAGTTGAGAGAGACCAGGTTCTTGACCAGCGAAATCTGGCATAGGCTGCCTGCTCAAGGGCAGGTCATTCCCACTCCCAAGCCTGGTGGGAGTGTGGTGTTCATGTCTCACTTCCTTCGGGGGCTAGGCTTCCCGATGGATCTCTTCGTGAGGGGGCTCATGTTTTATTATGGGCTGGAACTTCACGACTTAGCTCTGGAGTCCATCCTCCATATTTCCTTATTCATCGTCGTGTGTGAAGCCTTCCTCCGTATTACTCCTCACTTCGGACTATGGCTCAAGACCTTCAAAGTAGAGCCGAAGATGATCGAGGGACGGCACGCGGAGTGCGGAGGTGATTTTATAAGCAAGAATGCTGGTGCTCCATGGCCCGAGGGACCTCACTTCGGACTCTCGTTGCCATAAGCTGGACTCCTCTCCAAAAAGTCTGTTTAGACTTTTGTAGCAAAATTGAAATAAGGTAGGCACGCGTGCAATAGGATGCTACCACTATCCGCCACAGAAATCTGCTCGCCAGATATTTGCCTAAAACGTATTGTGCATGCCAGAACTATCTAGGACAGCGCTCTAGATTCAAACCATGAGAGCATCCTTAAATTCAAAACCTGCTATTTACAGAAGATTCTATATATCTGTTGATTGTATCTGTTTCAAGTTATGTGCCTCTCTCATATCAACATCCGTGCTCCAATAATAGATCTAGATGTGTGCTTATAGCGTGAAACAATCTGTGCCTCTCCAGCAGTGTCGTTTTTTGGGTCCACGGGATGCATCTCCTCTTTTTGCTGTGAAATTAAATTTTGCTTCTACTGCTGCTAACGCCTGGGCATTTTTACGCAGCAAGGAATGGTAATAAGGAAAATAGGGTACCCGCAGAACATCCTGTCGTGCAGCAAGGTACTATAAAAGGCTCACACAAACCATATAACAAAAACTATGTAGCAGCAACAGTAAGTTAACCACTTACGCCCACACAATCTTGGGAACTACACTTTGATGAAATTTTTCACACACTATGTGTATCATTATTCATTCAAGAACATTTTATCTTACCCTCTAAACCTTACAATTATATTTACAGAATATCAGTTGTAGTGTATTTTTTCAATATAAAAAAAGATCTCCCTTCACTGATATGGACTTGACAGCAGCCATACTGCTCACACCTGACCCTAATTTCCATCACTCATTAGCCAAACCAAGAGTTAGGAAGAAAACTTGATATAACAAGAAAACAATGGATTGATCGCCTTTTTAGCTCAGGAAATGAAAGAAAAGGGCTATCTTATCAATCTATGTAGATTAAGTTTCAGATTCTTTTTGTGCAGTCGTGGAAGACATGGTTTGAAAACTATATCCCATTTATCTCGATTTTGCTACATAATCCTTTTGTTACATAATCATCGTGCAGGTGACGGTTGTGCAGGAGGAGATATTGAAACGATTTTGTCTGAACTATCCAAAAAAACCACTCATCTCTCCTGACCCGTCAGAAAAAAGAACGAAGTGAAACATGGACAACGAAGCACCCGAGCAAGTGCCAACACCAACTTCGAGCAGGGAGCTACAAAAAGAGAGGCCATCAGAAACCAAGACTGCCGTTCCTCCTAGAACAAAAAGACAAAAGACAAAGGACAAAAATCAACTCATCAGCGACAGTGCTACCTTGCAGCAGCAGCAGCCAAGACCTCTAATGGTGCTCCCGCCAGCAGTTACAGGGGTCAAGAATGAACTAACTAAAACCAAGAAGAAAAACAAAAGACAACGGTTTGAAGAAGGCGAGGATGATGCCAGCAAAGAGTCAGAGCATGATGCTGCTGACGATGATGATGGCACAAAACATGATGATGACCTCATTCGTGCAGAGGGCGATGACGCCGCAGGGGACAACGGTGGCGCCGCAGAGGACAACAACAATGATGTAAAACACAATTTCTCTACAGATGTTTCCTATCGCTTTACACCCATGAAAACCAAACCATCCTCTATAACAAAACACTCTTTTTCTACACAGGGAAAACAAAAAAAGAAGCGGACAAAGAGGATGAAGACAAGTGGAAAAGAATTGGCAGCACCAACGGATAATGCACATGAGGCAACAACAAATAAGGACAAATGCGAAATCAAGGCAGGAGCAGCATTTGATCAGGTCAATAGAGCATGGAACTTACTAAAAGAACGTCATCGGCAAGATGTTAGGACGGCCGAGTTTGGAAGCATAGAGGAATGCCAAATAAAGTGCTCCATCTGCAAACCGCTTGCAGCACACATCTACGACAACCTGGACACAGAAAGCATGACAATAACATTCGGTGACGCTGATCAGCTGAAAGTAATCAAGATTACCAGGGAAGCTATACACAAGGTGTTTGGATACCCAAACGGCACGGAAAAGTCAGCACCAAGGCCGGAGAAGAGCACAACTTCAGTGAAAGAACTGATCACAGAACTTGGCCTCAAGAAAATGGATTTCCATCACGACGATCTGTTTAAAGAACTACAAAAGTTGGTGAAAGTAAATGACGAACAATCAAACAGGAAATCAGTTAAAATATTTTTCCCTTATTTTTTTCCACAACGTTGTCTGTGGAACAACCTCCCCTACCTTCAGCAAACAAGCCATTATGGTCAACGACTTGGACTATCCAGAAATGGCAAAGATGGATTTCTGTGAGGTAATCGTCGAAAGTATTAAGGAAGGAGCCAAGATATGGCAGAAGCATAGGTTGTTGCCTCAGGAAGAAAAGAACAAAAAGCATCTCAATGGTTTGGCACAGGGACCAGTAATAATGTACTTCGACTCCCTGCTGCTGCCGACCGACAGAATAGAAATGCGCAAGATTGTAAAGACAATGGACAAGACATCATTACCGCGAGAAAACCACCTAAGAGAGAGTGACCTAAAGAAAATAGCTATGGAAGACATGAAAAAGGACGGAAAAGCACGACCAGATGACTATGAATTTGGCAAGATAAAGGTATAGCCCTATTGAATATATATGCATTATACCTTATAAAAACGGTTTCCAGTCTAACCAACTCCATTCTGCCGAAACAATGCAGACATGGAAAGGAACAGAAGAGAGGATCTTCTATGCCAGCACAGCAACACCTTCGCATTCATTACAGATGATACCAGCAAAACAACAGGAGCACCGGTAGACGACCAAGCTACTACCACCCCCAACCAAGCGCCGGGACAAAGCACATGTCAGCACGAGTGGAAGCAAGCAATCAGTCACAGGCACCAGCACAGGATCATATGAAATATTTGCAAGGATAGAAGAAACGTTGAAACAAGTACTCGACGAAACAAAACAGATACCGGGAATAAAGACCAGGGCTGGACACCAATGCAGCGAACAAGAGGAGGAATTAGATGAAAACATGAAGAACTTAGTGGTGCAACAAACAACGGCCCTAATTGATTCTCTCGAACAACTTAGAAAATTTCAGGACATTGTTTGCACAGTGAGCTTACCAGAAGAGCCGTCGCTGAAGTTGCAGGATGGAGCAGGCGCAGGAGCCACAGCTGCACTTGTACATGGCAACCACACGAAAGAAGTTGCAGCCACAGTAGAACCAGGAGCGAGGAGAAAAAGGAAGAAGGAAGAAGAAGACCAACAAAACAAACATGAAAGGAAGAAAAGAATAACAAAATCAAGAACACAGACCTCGAGAATTAGCCAGAGGGAGACAAAAGAACATAACAAGGTGCAAAAAGAGCAAAGCAAAGAGCATGTATCAACCAATACAGCAAGTGCCGAAGGACAGCAAGAACAAGGTAGAAAAGTAGCTGCAGAAGCAGAGAATCAAGATGAAAAACAGGTAAATGAGAACAAATACATCATCCATGTAACTCGAAGCGATGCTTTCAAACTTGAACTTAAAAAATATGTCTTCAATTCTGTCAGGGACACGGCAAGAGAACGCCACCGAAACATAAAGGCCAATAGCAGCATGTCGTCAAGAACACCGAGCAAGAGGATGGAAGCAATAGAACAAGCAACCCAACAACAGATGATGCTCCCTCAAAAGCATCAACAGGAGCACTACAAGAGACGAACAGGATCGGAGGCAGCAAAGAAGTGAGTATAAAAAATCAGTCTCTTCTTTCTAAAAAGTCTCTTCTCTCTAAACTAGAAACGGTCTTGAGTTACCTGAAAAATCTGCAACAAAATATACACTCAGCCGGACAAGTATCATATCAACGCTCCCGCAAATGAGGCACGGGCTGATCTAGCATCGACCGTTAACAGCACGGCACAAAAACAAGAAGAAAACAACAAAGAAGAGGTAAAACTTCCAAACCCACCTCGCCAAATGCCGTCAACTCATATTGTTTCATCTATCAGCTATTACAAGCACAGCAAAGAGAAGAGGATGCCCATGCAAAATAGAAAGTTGATATAGAACAACTCTCCAGCACAAGAGCATTTCAGATGACCGATACAGGGGAGAAAGCCTCAGACACTGCACCTGGTAACACACACAAGGCTGGTATACAAAGCAAAGAAAAAGTGGACGCAGAAACGGATATGCCAACCACCGGAGCAAAGGTAAAATTCAACAAGAACCATTTTTCCAAAATTAATAAGAAATGTACTGCCCAGCACAACCTGTCACGGTAACACAAGAATTACAAGCAATGAACCATGCTTTTCCTTTTTTCATGAAACGCAGGAAACAAACGAGGACGGTCATCCCGAAGAACAGCAAGGGGTACAAACAGAACAAACCAAAAAACAAGGGAAAATGGCGACTAAAATGATACCCAGTACGCCAACCAAACAACAGTCTCCACGTGAAAAATACAATCGAGAAGACATGCCACCAGCATCGAAGACCAACGAGGTAAAGCTACACGCACCTGCTCCTACAACTAAAAAAAAGTTATGCATGCACAGATGAAGTCCAAACTTTATTTACAGTTTTTGACTGAATAGAAGAAAGAAACAAATGAAGCAGAATATGTGCCTCAAGAAGCGATAGAAAGTGCTCCTACCGCTCGACAATGTACAAAAACTCTAGAAGACAGAGAAAAAGTGACAGGAACGGCAAAAGAGAGATTGAATGTAGAGGTCAAGCTACAAAACCTCTTTCTATAGCATATAAAAAAACAGACACATTTTAATTAATTTTTTTGCGTTCTGACAGATGCAAGAAACAGAGGAGAGCACCAATATTCAAGACCAACAAACACAACAACACAAGGGAATGGAACAATCAGAAGATGTTGTTCCAACAACGGACAGCGTAACCGCCGTAGACCAAGCCAGAAAACCTCCGCTGTCCGAGCAAGAAATAACAGAGATGCCAATGTCGACGCAAAAGGCTGAAAAGGTGAAGTGAGATAACCTGATTTTAAGGAAATTAGATATTTGAGTGAACAAACACACAAATGCAATCTCATTTACCTACCTCTATGTCTCAACAACCACAAGACAAAAACGACGACACCACAGAAGAACAAAACGAAAAAGATCCAGAGGAGCTACAAAAACCTCCACTCAAAGAAGAAAAGCTCCAAAAACCTCCACTCAAAGAACAAAAGCTTAAAGAGGCAGCACCGGCGGAAACGGCTGAAAAGGTGAAGCTACAAAAAAAACATTCAAAGACACACTTGAACATTTGAATATTTTTCTAAGGGAACGGACACTAAACTACAATGAAAATAACGAGCATATTTAATTATTTTTTAACCACGCTTTTACATGACAACGCAGAAACCTCAAGAAGACACGCACGCAGACACAAGCAAAGAAGCAAAGGGCCACGGTGCATTGGAAGACCATGCAGCAAACATTCCAGAGAGAGAGTCAGACAACAACAAGAAAAAGGCCGCACCATCAGACAAGAAACATTGTTATGTAAAAGATGTTGCCGCCACAAACACGACGGTAAGCCAGGACGGCACTCAAACAGAACATGAACCATTGATCATACAAAACCTGGTCATCGAAGAAGGCACAAAAGATGAAGGGATCGAATGCCTGTACAACAACGTCATGACAGCGAATGAGGAGAAAGGGTAAGTTCATGTTACCACCAATGAATTATATTCCTCCAATGATTTTCTCCCTTAAAGATTGTACATGTATACCTGTAAATATAAATATATATATATGTGTGTGTGTGTGTGTGTGTTGCAGGCACGAGATTTTTATAAATACAGAGACGTCAACAGTAACAGTGAGCCTCATGGCGGAATGCTTCAAGTCTGGAAATGCAGTGCGCAGTGAAACCATGGCAGTCATGCTACAGATGTTGAAAAAGCAATTCAGGGGCACAAAGAGAAAGATTCTATCAACATACAACACCATAAGTAAACCTCAAGTTTCAACAAATGAATATCACTATATCGATCAATCAACCTTTCTGTACAATTGAATTTACAAATCTCTTTTATGCACATGTGACAAAAAAAGCAGGCATCAATATGCATGGCCAACCACGAAGATCCATTGGAGTTGAAAAATAAAGACGATGCACACGTCAGAGACAAGACAATGCCTAAAAGGCTTAGAAGATTCCTTGGTCTGGAAGAAGGAGAGCAACTACAAGATTTCGACATAGTAAGCACATGTCATGTTACAGATAAGAAATACAATCTCGGCACTAGAATTCCGTCTAACGATCAACAAATCATGACTAAATTCGAGAAGGATCCCTTATTTATTTATTTATTTTCCTTTTTGCAGTTCTTTCTACCAGTTTGCATAGGCGGGCCTCTTCAATAAGGAGGTGTCGGCCACTACTTCGTTGTTACAATAAACATGAAAAAGAGCGCTTCGAACTCCTTGACTCTTTAGCAGTTGAACATGACGGAACAATGGATTACTTCAACACAGTAACAAACAGAGTAAAGAGCATATGGAAGCAAGTAAGCAAATTGCTCCAGCTGTCTCCAAGTAGTATTGACCATTTCGAAAAGTTCAAAATGCAGGTGCCACTTCAGGGACGAACGTAAGCACTACAAACCTTTCTCCTTTTCCTTACTCACTGTAACAATTAAACTATTAATTCAATCCATAAAAAACATAAGACGTTAGGACAACTTCACCTAAACTGCACAACCATCTTTGGACAATGACAATAACCAATCATCCTTCTACCTGTAGACTCGACTGTGCGTTCTATATGTTCATGAACGCAAAGCACTACACTGACGGTGGAGAAACAGTGTACCTAACAGAAGAACAAGTCTCGGGGTTGAGGAAGAAAATTCTCTATCAAATAATCAGCCAATACAGAGATAGGGCCGCACTGTCATTAATCAACTACACCAAAGGTTTCTCTTTCTCAAGACAACAAAGTAAAATTCTACTTATATAATTTTTAGGGACACACCAATAATTTTTTATTTTTTATTTTAACAGATATGCTGAACTCTGAGGTCGATATGGAAGACAGTGAAATGCAATGAATACATTGTGACATAATTCAAGAAGAGATTCCTCCAACTCCCAAGCACATTGGGACGAGCGCTCAAGAGATAAAAGTTATTGACATTAATGACACAAGCAGCGATGAGGAGAAAGAAGATTATCATGTGAGCAGCAAGGATACCACCAAAGCATCTGAAGAAGCGCTCATGGAAGAACAAGCCCAGACAGATGTTGGTTTACAGAGGGAACAACACGCGCAGCCAGACACTGATTTACAAAAGGAAGATGAACGGAAAGATCCACCGATAGAACCAGGCAGAACACCCCTAGATAAAAAGATAGAACACATAACAGGCTCTCCTTTAGAAGGTGATAATAGGACAAAGAGCGTACCAACTCGCCAACAAGAGCTTTCCAAACAGAACAAGAACCCTGTTGACGAAGATCGCAAACCAGGAACATCACTCGAGGTGAAACATGCAGAAGAAGAAAAGAAGCAGAAAGAAAAGGATTTTACAGAAAAGATACTTGAACAGAGGAAACGTGATGCTGCAATCTCAGTAGAACCGAGCATCGAAAACAACAGCACACAAAAGGAATCACCAACACCTAGGCAGCCTAACGAGCAGGCGCAGTTAGGTCACGACAAGAAAAAGGCAAGGCATCTTCCAAGAGTACAGACAAGATCCCCAAAACCCTCAACGGTTCAATCATCAGAGATCAGCTCAGCAAACATAATCTCAATTAAGAGGCCATTCAAACGACCAAGCAAGGAACCTGGGAAAGTCAAGGTTGCATCACTTGTTCCAGGAGATTTCATTTGCAGAGAAAAGGCCATGCAACTCTATAGATATCTGATGAGCCGACAAGGACAGAGAGAATGCACAAGGTAAGAAGATTCTCCTAGTTCCATGGAAACAACTACACAGAGCTACAGATTCTCTAACATCCAACTAACAATTCACTCACCTACTTCCAAACCCTCCTTGCAGACAAGTGCTATATAAATATAAAATCTCAAACCGAGAAGACTACATTTCAGCAAAATCCTTCATGGAACAAGCAGGAAAAGGAGAAACACAGATGGAGGGCTCCATGCTAAACGCATTACTGGAGGAATGGGCAGAACAAGAAGAGTTCAACCCAGACGACACAACTATACTCCCTGCAGGTTTCGCAAATGTATGCATACCTCACCCACAAAAAACCACCGCCATTACTACAATAGAATATTTAACTAAAACCACACACTCTCTTTCTTGAAGCTGGTGCTCGGTCTCAATTATGATAATGGAGAGCTATCAGAATTCAACGAGGACGAAGCACTAAAAGGATTTGAACTCCTCGTGGGAGGTAAAGACATCCTCCATTCGAAGATGGTAAGCTCGGTATTATTACTTAGCACATGACCTATTCTCTTTGGGCTTTCAACGATAAAATGAAATTCAATTTTTACATCAACAATGATCTCCGCTCTCAACGTAGATCATGATACCTCACCACACAAACAAACACTACACGCTCTATGTTGTGAACAAGTTCAGAGATAGCATCGACATCCTTGACTCATTGAACTACGTAAACTACGCCGATTTGTCTTGGAGTCAACACCACGAGCATCGAGAAGAACTGGTACGTACTTTGTGTACATTTATTTCCTCTTTTCCTCATGATAGTATGATACTCTTACTTTCCTCAATGCCGCACCCAAACAACAAAACCATAATGCAATAACAGATGAGAAGGATGTCTGTGCTGATGAACAAGCACCACGAACTAAAACACAAGAACGGACCAGACTGGGAAAGGATAGCAGAAAGGCCTCACAGGGTCTGCACACCAAAGCAAGAAGGAACACAATGCGGTCACTTCACGGCCCAATTTGCGAAATACTATAATGGGAAAGAACTGGTCAAGGACAGAGAGGATTTTCATGTAAGTTACCACTGCATACACATCAAATAACTTGATTTCTTTATTACCGTAATTAGTTTATTAACAATTGTGAACAACACGTAACTATAAACCATACATTTTCACATGCCTGCAGCCCAGCAAGGTCGATGTCGAATGGAAACCGGAGTACGTATACACACTCATATTCGATAAAACCAACCAAATAAAGGACCATCAACTTCCTGGAAAACTCAAAGATTACGAACCAGAGACTGCAAACCTTTTTTCACCCATGAAAGATAATATAACTATTTTCATTTTTACCATCAGTCATCATTACTAGAGCTTCAAATATTTCTTTTAGAAAAAACAGCCATAATTATTAATTTTTGCTTTGACAGAGCGAGACGTAAAAAACCAGCATCAATCAGAGAGCAGCAAGAAATACCCGCAACACCGGCATTTGTTTCTACACGTGGATAAGGCAAACGAGCTCTACAACATAGTCATGAGTGACACATGGCAGGATGAATTCAAAAGGTAACTGCAAAGAACCTTAAATTCCTGTTTACCAAAAGGAAGTACTTGGTTAATGACTTTCTCAACAAAAATTTCTTCTACTGCCCTGAATGTAAGCAGAAAAGTAGTATTCTCGAGAGATCAACCAAAGACAACTTTTACTGGATCAAAGCTAAAGGAAATATTTGAGCCTGCAAACAAGAAAAATCTTCAAGCAATGGAAAAGAAGGTGCTCGATGAGTTAGCAGAAGCATGGGAAAGCAGCAACCAGACTATACACAAAAGACATAGACTATTATTAGGCCCAAGCTTTGCGGAGGTAAATTTCAAAAAAAATCACAGTGATCATATAAACTCATCTTTTTCGAAATATTGTTTAATCTCTTGGTACCAATCTATTTTTTCTAACTCGTTTTTTATTTGTTGCCTGCAGCATATTCTGGGTTTAAAGGATAAAAGAAAATCTATGAAGGACTTCAGAGTTGATTTCACACGAGAAAAGGATGCCTTGGTTCCTTTGTTCCTTAAGAAATGTCAATCAGAGAAGCTCAAAATAGCAAAAATGGTAATAGCGTTTTCCATACAACAAAATAAAAATAAGCATTTCAAAACAGAATATTATATTCTAAACTCTCCTCTAACAATAAAACTTTTGTACAATAGGTATTCAAGCCATTTGAAAAGGAAGACCGATACACACTATTGGTGCTCGACAGATATAAAAGGAAGCTTCAAATCATCGAACCTGAAGAAACCTCTCTTGAAGAATTGAGAAGTCAAGAATACCTGAAAAATCAACATGATCGACACATGCATGATGGCAAACTAATGAAGCAGATTGCTATCATGGAAAACAATGAAGCCATCAAAGAAAAGGACCATCACAAATACCACAACCATAAAGACAAAGTGGTAAGAATTGTAAATAACGCCATCTTTCAGTTTTACAAATTACACTACATGTATCTCTAAAAACAAAAACAAAATGCAATTCCCAGGTTCCCAGGTTTAAAGAAGTATACGAAATATTACTGGGTGAAAAATTCGAAAAGGAAAATACAAGATGGGGTGTTGAAGTTTTACAGGGCGTTCCAAAGGTGAACAAAGGTGAAACCCCGTTTGCTATTCTAAGGTTCGCACATCTCTTTGATGGCAACCACTTCATCGAAGAGATTGATAATTTCGACGTAAGTTTTTGCTTAAAACTCGCAATAAATCTTCTAGGTATCATACAACTGCATGACCTAATACTGATGTATTTTTCTCCTTTTTTCACTGACCTTTTTATAGGATGGCACGGAATAATGGAAAGCACAACAACTGTGCAAGCTAGTATTTAGCGATTAGAATACAATCGAACCCAGCGAAATGGGCGATGAGATTAGAAAGATCTACGACGAAATCATGCAATAAAAAGTTGTTGATAAGCGAATGAGCCTAGCTCCATCGAAACACCAGAAGACGGTTTAACCGCACATCGTACTGTAATAATGAAGCAATAGACTATTTTTATTGATGTAGTTCCTTGATTCCTCAGTAACCAAGCATTCGAACACAAGCCGGTGCCCATGCCCCAACTATCAATCCAGGCGGTTGATGACCATGCCCCATAAACCACCCAAGTTCGTCCCCAGACATACGTGCGTCAAGTCGACACGCCATGACTCTACATACTACTCACGCGTGACCACCGGTGACTTTGATGCTTCACAAACATTCCCCCTTTCTGAAACTGTGTGCTGCCGAACGCCACCAACCTACAGAATGAGTCTGGCGTGAGTACAAACATGACTCTCTAAATGAGTATTCAAACAAATGCATGTGGTCCCACCGACTCGCGCCGTTAGAGACCTCACACCTGTGCATCCACAATGGTGTCTTCCTACCTCAGTATTAGCAAGCAAGCCTCTCCGACCACACCACCATGCATCCAGAGGGTTAAGAGCCAGTAATGCCTCTCAAAGTCCCACACCACTCCATGCTCGTGATGCCAGACACACGTGACTCTCTAGAGGATTCACAACCGTGACTCCCCAAATTCGTATTCGGAAGCATGCCTCTGGTATCACACTTTTGAATTTTCGCAACAACAAAAACCCCACTTCCGTGCCTCTTGGATCTTCACCTCCGTGCCTTCCGTAACTGCATCTACGTGCCTAACGTGTCACGCCACGAGACTCTTACATGGTCACGGTACCACGCCCATGTCTCTTCACAAACGTCAGAACAGTGCATCTCTAACCGAGCATTCCAACACATGCCTCTCAGACCACACTATTGTGCACCCACAACATTGATACCCGTGCATCGAGAAGTTGCAATCCCGTGCCTTGCATACCTGGATCCAGGTGCCTCTCTCACATGACACTTGCCATGACTCTTACATGCCCCATGACATCGCACAACCTTGACTCACTTCCAAATCGTGACCCTGTAACTATGTATTAGGAGCTCAACTCTGCTACCCCGTCCACGTGCCTCCGGCCCCTGTAGTAACACACGCCGGTGACTCTAAAGACTGCAAACCTGTGCCTCTCTAACTACGTATTCCGGCCCATACCAATCCTGCCACTCCTCTAGAAGACGCGCTTGTGTGGACAACTAAAGTGTATTCAACGCAAAAAGACTGCTTTGCATTTTGTTGCTTTTAGAGTAAAAAGCAACATTACTTCTTCAAAATCACATGATTGCTGAATAAACATGGTACTTAGCAAGCTAAATAACTTGCTCAATCACATAAACAAACTACAACATGACATAAGGAAACTTGTTTAACCTGATACAGATGACATTACAAACTCCTTCGTTCTAACAGAAGTAAACTACAAACCTGATACAATAGAAATGACAAGCATAAACACAAGCAACTCCACGACCAGTTTTCTATGTTTTCGTCGTCATTAGTATACGTAGTAAGGATCGTCATAATTCTTCTCTGCCTCTTTTGCACTCTCTAGACCTTCTATGATGTTTTCAATTCTCTTCCACGACTCGTAGGTTGCGTACGCATCTATCGCTGCATACTGAATGAGGTAATTTGGAAGTGGGCTGATCCCCCACAGTTTATGGTCTTCAACTCTATCAATCTTATCCTTCATCTGTTTGTAGAATGGGTGGATCACGCTACCTACAACATCAGCCAAAGAGTGGTACCTCTTTCTTCCCTTTAAAGGAACTCTCCATTTGCGCTGGATGTCGACGTACTTGTCGGGGTTGATCTCCAAACCAGAACTTCACAGCATCTCTTTGTCACCTTCAATATTGAAGCCGGCAAAGGTGTAGAACATGTCCTCCTTCAGGAACGGGCGCGGGCTCTTGGGCCTGCAGGGGGGATGGCACATTTAAGGTCGATTCATCAAGTATCGATCAAGTACATGCTTATATAGTACGTATAATTCATGGACGAAAACATTTCAGAAACTGCTACGCAAAGTTCAGAAATAAAATACAAGCACAACATGTTATTTTTATTTTTTGGAATTTACACTTGAACCAATTACCTATCCACTTCTTAGCCACGTTAACACATCAATTCAAGAAACTGAACTACACTAGAACATGAAATATAGAAAATACACTAGAACAGAAAGTACGCTAGAACATCGAGTTCAGAAAATAATCTCGTACATCAAACCCATAAATTAATCTAGTGCATCAAATACATGAACTGATCTGGTGAGTCAAGTTCAAAATCTATTGTGCTGCATCTACTTTAGAAACTTCACTGATACATCAACTCAATAAACCAATCTAATCAAATTTCCAGGTGAAAAGATAATTAAACAGAAGCACGGAGAGGTTGAAACTGTAGGATGGTTCACCATTTTGTTGCCGCGGTGATGTGATATACCAAACAAAGTTCCTCCACGCATAACTGTAGAACCGCTGCCCTCTGCGGAGGTTGGTCCTCCCTGGTATACTCGACATCAACGCCGATGTAGTGAGGGTACAAGCCGCAGAGCCTCTTCAGGATCCTGCTGATCATCTTGTCGGCTTCCTCAGGATTGCTGGTGCATACGACATCCAGCTTTTCCTTGTCGTGGATGTCAACCTCCTTGAGGTGCACTTTGTAGTCGTGCTTCTGACCGGGGACCTGAACGTCGTCGACCTTCATGCTCTGGTCGGACGTCTCACAACGGGGATGCTTGGCAGATGGTTCCTCCGCCATTACGCTCCTCCAGTGATGGCCGCCTTCACACAAAGATTGTGAGGAGATGCTAGTTGAGATGGAACGGCAATAGTGTTTTCGGAATTGAGCGGCTATGGAAGCACAGTTACCCTTTTCTACCAAGGTCTGGGTCGTGGAGGAGGCAGTTGGACGCGACCTCGTCATGGTAGAGAGGGCGGAAGACACGCGCTCGTCGTTGCTGTGCGTCGAGGCAACCTCCGAGTGACAATGCTCGCGGTTGGCGGGAAAAAGCAACCGTCAAATCATCCGATTAAGCACGTAACAAATGTTATTGCTCGCACCTTTCCCGGCGCACGCCGCTACTACCACACGACCAATGTTGCATAGACTTCACACATGTGGACCCACAACCCATACTCTCTGAGTACTATTCGCACCGATGCCTCTAGTACCAAACTTCCCGACGCATCACTCTCACGTGCCCGTGGCGACACACGCTCGTAACTCTAAAGACTTCACAACCGTGACTCTCTGAGTAAGTCTTCAGATGCATGCCCCTGGCACCACATATTTGTGCATCCACAGAGTTGATACTAGTGCCTCTAAAATTCCAACGTAGGTGCCTGTAGAGCCTGATGTTCCTTGCCTCACACGTCTACTAAGATGCTATAGCGAAAAAAAAACAAGCGACACGAATCTTGATACTAAAATCAGACCGTCGAAGATTACATACGGTTCCATCATTTCCATTTATCCCACCTCCACTACTCTCTTCCTTCCTCTCTTCCACAGCAAAATCTCAAAACATTCCACACTCACACAAGATCTCCTCATAGGTTCATTACACCAAATTCTAAGAAGAGTTCCTGTCGTGGTTTTGTCACGGCAGATGTCCTAGAGAAAGGACTTAGTCGTGGAGCCATCGCGACGGGTTAGCTTGAAGGGGTTAAAGCGGACACAGGGACGCAAGAGAGTTTATACTAGTTCGGCCCCTTCGATGAAGGTAAAAGCCTACGTCTAGATGTGATGGAATTGATGGGGTTTCGATGACTAGGGAGCAAACAAGCTTCGCCTATGTCTCGAGTTGTTGTCTATCTCTGAACCGCCGCCAGGTCGTCCCCTTATATACATGGGTGACACCCGTCGGTTCACAGAGTCCCAACACCGGTCGATATTCGTATTCCGGGTTAGTCTCTCCTTATTCCTAACTTACAATACAAGTTTATATACATATCCCGGTTTACAGCTACAAGTCTTGAACCGGCTACGGGCCTTAGGCCCTCATCTGCCTTCTTGGGCTTTAGCACTCTTGAACTACTGATGAAGTTGACCCGGCCCAGTTAGGCCGGTTTACGCCCAGCAGTAATATCCCCAACATTAGGCCCCAGATTGATTTGAACGGGTTCATGTCAATCCTTTAACAAAAGCTTCATCTTCAACATCTTCTCATAAATTGGTAAACCGCCATGATGTCATCTTCGCTGATTGCTGTAAACCGGAGTGACGTCACCAGTCATAACGAAGCTATCCATTTATGCTTCTTTGTTTAATAGATCTGCGGAAATCGAGGCGACAGCTCCGTTTCGTGGCCCCTTGATTGTCGCGCCTGACAAATGTTCTTTCGCCCTATAAATAGGACCGAAGGGTCATTTCTTTTCTCCCCTTCGTGCCTTTCTTCTTCGTCTTCCTCGCGTCGCCAGCCTTGGAGCTCTGCCGCCGCTGTCGACCTCTGCATCAACCTGGGCGCACCAGAGCATCGCGGCAACCTTCCGCGTCTTCCTCAGCTCCGGTAAATCTTCTATCCTATCCCCCGCAGATCTGACCTAGGGTTTCACAGTTCTTCAGTGTTCATCGTCTGCCTCTTGCTCATACGGTAGATCTTTAGATGAATCCGCAAATCTTTATTCTGTGCAATGGTAGCTGTTTACCCTTCGCCTTCACTTACACATCTCAAAACCATAAATCTGTATGTACGTCTTGCTCATTGATTCGGTACTACTCCTTTTGGACCTCTGAATATTTATCTTTTTTCTGAACTTGCTTTAGATCCATCGCTGTAGAGAAATCTTATGAAATCTGTTTCTATAAACTTACTCATCTGCTTCAATGTTTAAACCGGGCGGTTTAACCTTCTAGAAAAAATTGCCAAACCGGTATATACCATTAGTCCCCTTGTTGAACCGCCAGATGTTGTTGCTTCATAAAACTCCGGTTCAGATAGATCTGTCTCCGATTTAACATTGCACATACCAATGTACCTTGATCAAATGCATTTTTGAACCGGGATCTTCTACCTTGTAGATTTCATCATGGCCAAGCAAGTATATGAGTGCAATTGGGTTCCTTCTTGCGTCACAGAGGCTCAGCTGGACGATCTAGTCCTGATCGGCGCTTTAGGCAGCAAAGATACCATCCATTGGAAGGCTCCTGGCAAAGAATGCCCTCCCACTCCTCAAGAAGGAGAGGTTGTTGTTTTCGTAGATCACTTAGCTCGGGGCTTTATGCCGCCCGGTTCTAAATTTTACCGGGATGTTTTGGCCGATTTCCAACTCCATCCACAAGACACTGGCCCCAATTCTGTTACAAATATGTGTCACTTCCAAGTGCTCTGTGAGGCATTCTTTCAAGAGGAGCCCACAGTGGAATTGTTCAGAGACCTTTTCCATCTAAACCGCCGTACTGAGTTTACTGACGGCTCCAATACGGAGTTGGGTGGCGTGGCGATCCAGAAAAGGAAAGAGGTCACATACCCTCACGCCAAACTGCATAGCCACCCCAAAGAGTGGAATCAGACATGGTTCTATTGCAAAGACACCTCCCCTGCTGGTGAGAATCCCTTGCCTGGCTTTCGTCCGGAGCGGCTCAGCAATACACACCCTTTTCCGCAAAGATTGACTGCCCAGGAGAGAAGCAAATATGCTCCTCAACTGTCGAAGCTCAGAGCCTTTATGGCCAACGGTTTAACAGGGGTTGATCACGCTCGCTGTTGGATATCATGGAGCATACTGCCCCTTAGTTAGCGCTTCGGTTTGATGTGCGAGTATACCGGCAGTGTTGATGACCCACTACGACATTCCAAAATCCAGCTCACCGATGAAGAAATCACAGAGGCTGTGAATAAGATGTTGAATGAACCGGAACATATATGTGCTAAAAACGGCCTGCTTCCCTTCTGTGCCACCAACAAACCGCCAGCTGTAAGACCTTGATTTTTCCTTTTGCTGAATCTGTTATTGATATATCTGGTCATTGTTTAATATCAGTGTCTGTGTAATCAGGGCAATGATCCGTTTTGGAGCAAGAAATTGCCGCAAGAGAAACCAAAAAAACCAGACAAACCAGAAAGAGCAACCCGGCAAAAGACTAAAGCTGTAAAGAAGACTGTCCACAGGAAAAGAACTACTGCATCTTCTAATCCAGCCCCTGATGATGATGTGGATAATCCGGACCTTGAGGTAGAGCTTGACTCACTTGGCTTATTTTTCATGCGTCTTATTGATGATGATATTTGTCAGGATGATGCCGAAGCCAGCCACGCTGATGCTGCAGAGGTAATTATTCTCTCTTCCGATTCAGAACCTTTGCCTTCGCTAAAAATCCGTCAGGCAAACCGGAAAGTTAAATTTTCTCATCCTCTTGCTTATTTGGATCCCAAATTTCTTATGAAGACCCAACAGCACGAAGCTCGTCGCACAACCCAGCACAGCGGCCAGGTAGTTACCTTCGCCGGTTTACCGAACAGTCCGGTTCGGAAACGCCGTTCAGAGGTCTCTAATTTGCTTGTCAGTGATTGTCCTAAAGCAGGCTGCTTTCTTCAACCTCTTAATCCATCTGACTCCGATTACCAGGTTACTTCCCACTCATCTTCTGGCGAGTCATCGGCTACTCAGCTGCCACCGCTCAAAACGGTGCTTGGGTAAGCTATACTTATTATGATATTTGTAGCACATCGCCTTAGAACATATGTTGTATTTGATTTTGTTATTCTTTTTAGGGCCAAACCTAGGCCAAGCAAGAAGGCTCGCCTGGACAAAGCGGCCGAATAAGATGCCGTTCTTGAGCCAGGCAAGACACCAGATCTTGAAGCGGCTATTCCTGAGGATATACCCAACGATCCACCGCAGCAAGACGACGATCTTATTGCTGAAGAGAGACCTACTGATGCCTCAGGTCCTGCAAAACCTACTGACAAGCCAACAGCCCCAGTGCAAACCGGCGATACTCAGGAGGATGAGGTTGTCATTACTGGCACTGGCCATACCGAGCCAAGCAATCATGTTGCTTTGTCCAAACATTCTGGCAAGGAAGAATTTGTTGCCTTTGGTAAAGGCAAGTGGAATGCTGATCTGGCGACTTACGCTGCTCTGAACGCCCAAGATATCCATTCTGGCTACCTGAAACGGCTGTATACCAGCCGTGACTATGAAGCCAGTCTGGTTAATATGATGAAGGATAAATACGAAGTAACTTCCATATGCTCTTTCCTGCTTGTATGCTTCAATACTTGCTGACTCTCCTAGCCCCCAAGGGCCGGTTTGTAATCTTCTTTCAAACCGGGACTTACTAATATAAATCTTAATGCTTTAAAATTCGCCGATGTAGCCCCCAAGGGCCGGTTCAACTTAGCGTAGTTAAACCGGTACTTTAAGTAATTGAGATTGCCGCATCGGAATATATATACGAGCAAATAGCCATTAGCCCCCAAGTGCCAAGTTGAATACTTGTATTGATCTTGGGACTTTGTAAGCAATTGAAAGATGAAGATCGAATATGCATTAGCCCCCAAGTGCTAAGTGCATAACTTGTTATGTGGTTGGTACTTCAATCCTTGTACCGTTTTGTTGAAGCATATAACTGTCTGCATGCAGGCGGAGCTGAAAACGAAAGAAAGCCAAGTCGCCGATCTCCAAGAAAACCTAAAAACCCAACAAACTGAAACCTCCAAAGCAAAAGAGGAATTAGCCAACGCTTTAAGAGCCATGGAATGGCTTAAGGAGAGCTTCAAGAAGAAGCGGGCGGATTGGGCCACTGAAAAGTCCACTTTAATCAAACGAGCAGAGGATGCCGAGGCTGCACTAAAACCAGTGGCGGATGAACTGACCAGCATAAAGCGGCACGTGCATGCCATGACCACTGCTATCTTTGGTAAGCCAGTTTGACTTCTGAATTGGCTCTGCCTTCTTACAGAGCTGCCGGTTTAGTAACCCTTTATGGTATTTCAGGGACACGCATTGGTCACTTGGGGTCAGATGTGCGGAAGAAACTGAAATCCGCCTACACATTGGTTGAACAATTGTATACTGGTGCCCAGCGGATCATCTGTACCGCATCCCATAACAAACCGGCGCCCACTTTGATTCAAGACACTCTGATGAAACTCTCGGTGCTTCCTGCCCGGGTTGAAGAGCTGAAGAAATCTGCTGCTCGAACCGGTGCAATCAATGCCTTAATCCGGGCAAAAGCCTGGGTGCCGGATTTTGATCCTATTGAAGCGGCTCAGGGCTATCCCAGCTTGAAGGAAGACGGGTCAGAGTTTGGTGAAGCGGATCTGCGAGCAATAAACCGTGAGGTGCGTCCGCTAGCTTGTCAATTGGCTGAAGAAGCAGACTTGTCTCATTATCAAGCCCAATATGACAATCAGAACAAGCGAATAGCTGCACCAATCCATGAATCGGAAAATCTGATCCCTCCAATCCGTAAGCATACTTACGCTCCCGATATTGACCCGTCATTGCTGATCCATCATGAAGCTGTTTTTCAAGCATTAATGGGAATCGACTGGACAACTATTGATTTCCAGCCACTGGGTAGAGAAACGGAGGCTGAAGCGGTGCAGGATGACCCACAACCATCAGGCCAAGCTGGTGACCAAGCTTGAACCGGAAGCCGGTTTTAAAACTGCCTCTCCTTTGCGAAAAACAATGATATTATTATGGGCACCATGTTGCCTTGTAATAGGCTAGCTGATACTTTTGATGTTGATATGCCTTCGTGCATAATTTGTTCTTCCTGTGGTGATGAACTTTCCAAAGCACTTTCTGCAATAAGAAACTCTTCAAGTGCCACCGCGGTTGTACCATCAGGCGGAATATGATGTCTGCATATATGAAATCAAAACATCCGAATTTTTTTAAGTATATGACCAAATTTTTGAGATACATAATACCTGCCATCGTTGAGCGTGAAGTTGGCTTGGCCAATCTTGAAGCGGAGTTTTGCAAACCCACACTGTTGGAGGAGATAACAGCTCCTGTATATATATGACGCTGGTTTACCATGTAAACCGTACCGGGTTATAATAAACACCGTGTTACTCCATAAGAGGATGTTAACAAAAAAGATCAAACCGGGAAAATAGTCTCCGGATTGACGTGAACCGTGTTCCGTCAATTGGCTGGTTGAAAACTTTGTCGGTTTAAAAAACACAATAAAAAAGAAAAAAAGTATCTTGCAAAGAAAAGTGTGAAGCAAAAGCAATGACAAAACCGTTTGCAAAAAAAGGTTCATTTGAGCTGATCAGATGGCGTTACCATGGCCGAACACGACCAAGCTCCTGTTAGGTGTAACTATGGTTCTAGTCAGCCAGGTCCCCAAATGAAACCGTGGCATTTATGCCGACCAAGTGGCATGGCAATGGTTCGGGTTCGACCAAGCCCCCAAGTGATTCTGTGGCCTTAGGCCGATCAAGAGGCATGACTGGTTCAGACGTGACCAAGTCCCCAAGTGATCTGGTGGCTCTCGCCTATCAAGAGGTATGGTATTGGTTCAGACACGACCAAACCTCCAAGTGATATAAATGATGCTTTTAAAAAGCGAACTCAGGGGGTAAACCGGAGGCCGTTTTAGAACAACTCCGTGTAACCACACATGATGTAAAAGAACAGATACCCCGCTTTAGCTGAGGTTCCGGTTTATTATATTTAATCATAATATATACATCATTGTAATATGTACATAAGTAGAACCAATGGCTCAGGTATAATAAGGCCGAAGATGAGCTATGTTCCACGGCCTGTTGGTCTCCTCCTCTGATGTACGTGAGTCCTTATGCTCTCGAATATCGATCAGATAGTATGACCCGTTGGCAGATTCTTGCTGACCACGAAAGGCCCCTCCCAAGGTGGGGATAACTTATGCATATCAGTCTGATCTTGGATGAGCCGAAGCACCAAATCTCCTTCCTGGAAGGTTCTGGTTCTGACTCGGCGACTGTGATAACGACGAAGATCCTGTTGGTAAATCGTCGATCGGGCAGCTGCTATGTCACGCTCTTCATCCAACCGGTCCAAAGCATCTTGCCGTGATGTCTTGTTGTCCGCTTCAATATAAGCCGTCACACGAGGTGAATCATGATGGATATCACTGGGGAGAACCGCCTCCGCTCCATAAACCATGAAGAACGGTGTGTATCTTGTTGACCTGTTGGGTGTTGTATTGATGCTCCATAACACAGATGGTAATTCCTCTACCCAACAACCCGGCGTTCTCTACAAAGGAACCATGAGCCGGGGCTTGATGCCTCTCAAGATCTCTTGATTAGCTCTTTCTGCTTGACCATTGGACTGTGGGTGTGCCACTGATGAAACATCGAGCCGGATGTGCTCCCGTTCGCAGAACTCCTTCATGGCACCTTTGGACAAATTGGTACCATTATCTGTGATGATACTGTGTGGAAAGCCAAACCG
This sequence comes from Triticum urartu, assembly GCF_003073215.2. Lineage (NCBI taxonomy): Eukaryota > Viridiplantae > Streptophyta > Magnoliopsida > Poales > Poaceae > Triticum > Triticum urartu. Next base: position 543,474,111 of record NC_053024.1, read on the forward strand.
GAAAATCACTTTTTTAATAAACTGAACCGCCATGGCCGCATCACACTTGCTAACAGGTTCTGCCTCCACCCACTTTCTAAACTTGTCAACCGCCACCAGGAGGTGGGTCTTCTTATCTTTGGACCTTTTGAAAGGCCCAACCATATCCAGCCCCCAAGTCGCAAATGGCCAAGTAATTGGAATCATTCTCAATTCTTGAGCCGGTACATGAGCACGTCTTGAGAACTTTTGGCAACCATCACATCGTCTGACCAGATCCTCTGCATCAGCATGAGCAGTTAACCAATAGAAGCCATGGCGAAACGCTTTAGCCACCAGAGATTTTGAACCGGCGTGGTGACCACAATCTCCTGCGTGGATCTCACGCAAAATTTCACGGCCTTCTTCAGGAGACACACAGCATTGAAATGCTCCTGACACACTGCAATGATGCAACTCGCCGTTGATAATAGTCATGGACTTGGATCACCGGATTATCTGTCTGGCCAGAGTCTCATCCTCTGGTAACTCGCCCCGGTTCTTGTACGCCAGGTAAGGAAGCGTCCAATCCGGAATAACATGAAGAGCTGCCACCAATTGAGCCTCCGGATCAGGAATGGCCAAATCCGCTTCACCAGGGATCTTGCCCGACGGGTTGTGCAGCACATCCAGAAAAACATTGGGCGGAACCGGTTTGCGCTGAGAGCCCAGCCGGCTTAAAGCGTCCGCCACTTCATTTTTCTGCCGGTCCATGTGGTCCACCTGATAGCCTTTGAAATGACCTGCAACAATATCCACCTCACGAAGATATGCTGCCATGAGTGGATCCTTGGAGTCCCAAGTGCCAGAAACTTGCTGAGCCACGAGGTCCGAGTCACCGAAGCACTTAACTCGACTTAGATTCATCTCCTTAGCCATCCGGAGACCATGGAGCAAGGCTTCATACTCAGCTACATTGTTAGTACAAGGGAACATTAAGCGGAGAACATAACAAAACTTATCACCTCATGGGGAAGTTAATACGACTCCAGCCCCCGAGCCTTCCAATTGCCTGGATCCGTCAAAATGGATGGTCCAATATGTGTGATCCGGCTTTTCTTCAGGTGCTTGCATTTCCGTCCAATCATTGATAAAATCAACCAGTGCTTGAGACTTAATCGCCGTCCGAGGCACATACTTCAAATCGTGCGGCCCAAGCTCTATAGCCCACTTGGCAATCCGGCCAGTTGCTTCCCGGTTCTGGATGATATCCCCCAAAGGAGCAGAACTGACCACCGTAATTGGATGCCCTTGGAAGTATTGTTTAAGCTTCTGGCTTGCCATAAAAACTCCATGCACTAGCTTCTGCCAATGCGGATACCTTTGCTTGGACTCAATGAGCACCTCGCTGATATAATAGACCGGACATTAAACTGATGCTCCTTACCTGCCTCCTTTCGCTCCACCACAATAGCCACGCTGACCGCCCGAGCATTAGCAGCAACATATAGTAGTAATGGCTCCTTGTCAATGGGAGCGGCGAGCACAGGCGGATTGGCCAATTGCCACTTTAAGTCCTCAAATGCTTCATCAGCAGCAGAACTCCAGACAAACTGATCCGTCTTCTTCAACATCTGATACAAAGGGATTGCCTTCTCACCAAGACGACTGATAAACCGGCTTAACGCGGCAATCCGGCTTGCCAGGCGTTGAACATCATTGATACACTTCGGTTTAGCCAGGGAGGTGATGGCTGTGATCTTCTCCGGATTAGCCTCAATTCCCCTATTGGACACCAGGAAGCCTAATAACTTGCCCGCCGGTACACCAAAGACGCATTTGTCCGGATTAAGCATCATCTTGTATGTCCTCAGGTTATCAAAAGTTTCCTTTGAATCACCAATCAGAGTCTCCTTCTCCCTGGATTTAACCACGATATCATCCACGTAGGCGTGTACATTACGGCCAATCTGTTTGTGTAGACAATTTTGCACACAACGTTGATAAGTTGCCTGGGCACTCTTGAGCCCAAAGGGCATAGACACATAGCAGAAGGTTCCAAAGGGAGTTATGAATGCCGTTTTCTCCTGGTCCTTAACTGCCATTTTGATCTGATGATAGCCAGAATATGCATTCAAAAAACTTAAACGCTCACAATTCGCCGTAGCATCAATAATTTGATCAATACGGGGGAGGGCAAAAGGATCTGCTGGACAAGCTTTATTAAGATCTGTGTAATCCACACACATGCGCCAGGTGCCGTTTTTCTTAAGGACCAGCATCGGATTGGCAAGCCACTCAGGGTGAAAAACTTCAACAATAAAACCAGCTGCTAAGAGCCTGGCTACCTCTTCTCCAATTGCCTTGCGTCTTTCTTCGTTAAACCGGTGAAGGAACTGTTTCACCGGTTTGTATTTAGGATCCACATTAAGGGTGTGCTCAGCGAGTTGCCTCGGTACACCTGGCATGTCAGAGGGCTTCCATGCAAAAATGTCCCGATTCTCACGCATGAACTCGATGAGCGCGCTTTCCTATTTCGGATCCAAATTAGCACTGATGTTGAACTGCTTGGATGAATCGCCAGGTACAAAGTCAACAAGCTTAGTTTCTGCTGCAGATTTCAACTTCAGGGCCGGATCATGCTCCGTAGTTGGCTTCTTTAATGGAGTCATGTCCGCCGGATCAACATTGTCCTTATAATACTTCAGCTCCTCGGTGGCACAAACCGACTCTGCATAGGCCGCATCTCCTTCCTCGCACTCCAAAGCGATTTTGCGGCTTCCGTGAACCGTTATTGTCCCCTTGTGACCCGGCATCTTGAGCTGCAAATACACATAACAGGGCCATGCCATAAACTTGGCGTAGGCCGGTCGCCCAAATAGGGCGTGATATGGACTTTGGATTTTCACTACTTCAAACATCAATGTCTCCGACCTGGAATCATGATCATCCCCAAAGGCCACTTCCAGAGCTATCTTACCAACAGGATATGCTGATCTGCCAGGTACTACACCGTGGAACACCGTATTAGACGGTTTAAGATTTTTATCTGTTAGTCCCATACGACGGAAGGTCTCATAGTACAAGATATTAATGCTGCTCCCTCCATCCATGATCACCTTGGTGAACTTGTAACCTCCCACCTGAGGCGCCACCACCAGAGCCAACTGACCTGGATTATCGACCTGGGGAGGGTGATCCTCTCTGCTCCATATGATTGGCTATTCAGACCAACATAGATAACGGGGTATGGCCGGTTCAACAGAGTTGACCGCCCGCCTCTGAACCTTCCGGTCTCGCTTGTCCAAGATAGTGGTGAAGACATGGTACTGCCCACTACTCAACTGCTTTGGGTTGCTCTGGTAACCTGACTGTTGCTGCTGTTGGTTATAACCACCCTGGTTGTTCTGACTATTTTGACCATTATGTCCGCCCGGATTACCATTAAATCCTGAACCGGAACTTCCTCCACCGTAACCCGGCCCGGATCCCGAGCCACCGCCGGATCCGTGATCATACCGGAAAGCATTAGAATTCTTGAACTCCTGCATAATAAAGCAATCCTTCCAAAGGTGGTTTGCTGGCGCCTCCTTCGTCCCATGTCTTGGACAGGGCTGGCTTAGCAGATAGTTTAGGCGGTCTGGGTTAGGGTTGGGTGCCCCATTGCGATTTTTTGGTTTACCCTTGCGTCGCTGGCCATTGTCCTGTGTGTTGGTATTAGCCACAAAGTCCATGTTACCATCCGCTTTACGCTTGCCAGTGCAATGTGGATGCAGGGTCCCCATGTCAGTGCAATGACGCTTCATCCGTCCCAACTTCAGCTTCAGGGGCCCAAACCGGCAGTTGCCTTCTAGGGTTAATACTGCGGTGTCAGCGTTGATGTGGTCTGATGAGTGCAGCACTTGTGAAACCCGGTGCACCCAATGAGTCGTTGATTCTCCTTCCTCCTGGACGCATGCAGCTAAGTCCACTATCGACATAGGCTGTTTACATGTATCCTTGAAATTGCTGATAAACCAGGCTCGTAATTGGGCCCATGAACTGATAGAATTAGCCGGCAAGCTTTTTAACCAAGTACGGTCCGTTCCTTCAAGCATCATGGTGAAGTATTTCGCACACGCCGCATCATCCACATCAAGCATCTCCATGGCCATCTCATAGCTCTCCACCCATGTCTCTGGAGGCTGATCCGCCGTGTAATTTGGTACCTTGCGCGGGCCCTTGAAATCCTTGGGCAGGCGCACATTGCATAAAGCGGGGATAAGGCAAGGCACCCCCAAAGAACTAGAAGTAACACCAGGTTCGATCAAGATGGTTGGACGAACCAGCGTGAGCTGCCGAGCCTGATGTTGTGTGGCTAACTCGGCCTCCCTGCGCGCTCGGGCCCGGTTCACCACTTCCTGAGCTTATCAGCACCACCCGCCGGGTCGTTGCCACGGGGTGCTCCACGTCGTTCGTTACTCGACACTGCCGGTTCATCCATATGTCTGCTATAGCTCCGTCTTGGACGGGGGGTCGAGTGGATCCGGTCGCGGCTGTATGAGTATGCTTCCTGTTGGACCAAAGCTGTCCTCAGAAGCTCCTTGACCCGTCGCGTCTCTACTGCCTGCGGCGAATCACCTTCAATTGGAATGGCCTCCAGCCGTGCAGCAACGGCAACGAGATTGTCCATCGGGTTGGAGTAGTGACCCGGAGGTGTTAAAACCGCCTGAGGTATAACGGTGTTTTGACGAGGCGGGTCCATCTGACGAGGCTGAACCGGTGCACCGGTCCCGGGAACTTCCGCCCGGTTTCCCTCCAGCGGATTGCCGGTTCCTACTCCTGGAGTGTTGAAAAGGTCTCTGGCCTCAAAAACTGGAGGCAAACGGGATCGGTACTTCCTCCTCATGACTTCCTGCGACGCACTCTGGTCCAACATGAGCCTGTAGGCTTGTGCGTCTAAAGCGGCCCGCTCCGTGGCCATCCTGGTGTCCTCAGCTGCCAGATCTGCCTTGGCCTGGGTGATCTGTTCCTTCACTTTTGCAATTTCTGCGTTGTGAACGCCTTGATCTGCCGGATTAGCCTCCGCCATAAGCACAACCAATGCATCAAATAGCTCTGATAGAACTTGAGCAGGCGGGTGCACAGGGCCTCCTGCCCCGGCAGCCGTCACCGCTGCTGAACCGGAGGTTGTTGCCGTAGCGGTCGAAGAATGAAGCGCTGCTTGTGTGCCAGTCATGAATATTCCAACCCGGTTGGGCAGATCAGAGGGGTCCGGAATACTGTCGCCGTCGGAACAGCCCCCAATCCAGCCGTCTTTAGCTGATAAAGAGATTCGGTTTCTCCGATCGATGACTCGTCATCGGAACAAACGACGGTATCGCCGCAAGATTCTGATCCATCCTCATAACTTCCTCCATGGATGACTCCCACGAAGGCACGCTTCATGGCCGGTTTAACCCGGGCGGATCGCGCACGCTGAGCCATCTTGACGAGGTCGGTGCAGATGTCCGGCTCAGGGCCCGGTTTACCGATCTTGCCAATGAAAACGTGAATGCCACCAAAGGGGACCCGGTATCCGTACTCAATTGAGCCGGCCTCGGGGCCCCAGCCTGCGTCGTCGATGTAGAACTTGCCGCGACGACTCTTAGTCATCCGGCCTACAGCATAGCCCTCGAGTCCTTCAAAGCGGCCCTCCAAGAACCGGAAACCATCGTGCGATAGCCCCACGGTGGGCGCCAACTGTCGTGGTTTTTTCACGGCAGATGTCCTAGAGAAAGGACTTAGTCATGGAGCCATCGCGACGGGTTAGCTTGAAGGGGTTAAAGCGGACACAGGGACGCAAGAGAGTTTATACTAGTTCGGCCCCTTCGATGAAGGTAAAAGCCTACGTCTAGTTGTGATGGAATTGATGGGGTTTCTATGACTAGGGAGCAAACAAGCTTCGCCTATGTCTCGAGTTGTTGTCTATCTCTGAACCGCCGCCGGGTCGTCCCCTTATATACACGGGTGACACCCGTCAGTTCACAGAGTCCCAACACCGGTCGATATTCGTATTCCGGGTTGGTCTCTCCTTATTCCTAACTTACAATACAAGTTTATATACATATCCCAGTTTACAGCTACAAGTCTTGAACCGGCTACGGGACTTAGGCCCTCATCTGCCTTCTTGGGCTTTAGCACTCTTGAACTACTGATGAAGTTGACCCGGCCCAGTTAGGCCGGTTTACGCCCAGCAGTAATATCCCCAACAGTTCCCCTCGCAAAACAACCGCCACCACGCTTCGCCAACCACCCTCCCACTTCGAGATACACACCGTCATACGATGCGCCCAACAACACAAAGTACCCACCCGACGACGACGAAGCAAGGACTTCAACACCGCCGGCGGAGATCACAAAAAAAAACAGACATAATCGACCGATGGAAGCGAGAAGCCGAACACAAGCAATCGAATGTAAATAACAATCTATCCCATTACATTCCATTCTCCAGGGACAAGAACCCTATCCACCACAAAAAACAGAGTTTTGCACTATCCAAAATCAACTTGTCTCAAAAATTGAAGTACCGTAAACACGACATTTAATAGAAACGCTACTGCTCCCTGCTGCGGAATTTTCACCACATGAAATGCGCTTAAAAGTACTACACCTACCACTTCACTAACTATAATACCTCAAACGATACAAATACTTCGAGCATACTGAGAGCTCAAACTTGGTAATTACACCAGATTTTCTCTGCCCGTTGTCCCTTGATTGTAACTATTTTCAAGTTAAGTGCCTCGTGTCCGTCACAACACTGTTTTTACTTCAGTGCCCCCTGTACCAGAATCCATGTCTCCTGTACATTCTAAGCCCTGCCTCATGTGCGTACAACCACGTGCCTCGCATGACACTTGCCGTGACTCCTACGAGGCCTGTCGTGCCAAACCCACCTCACTTCACAACCTTGGTTCTGTAACCAAGTAGTCGGACCCATGCCTCTGCCGCCACAGGTTTGTGCATCCAGAGAGTGCCCACCCGTGACTTAAGAAAACACACGTACGTACCTGTTGTGGATTCACCTTTTCTGCCTTCCATGACTGAACCAACATGCCTTTGTCGCTCCTGAGACTTCACAACCATGCCTTTTTAACCGAGCATTCTAACACTCGGACCCATGCCTCTGCAGCCACACATTTGTGCATCCATAGAGTGCACACCCGTGACATGAGGAAACACACGTACGTGCCTTTGTCGCTCCCGAGACTTCACAACCATGCCTCTTTAACCGAGAATTCTAACACTCGGACCCATGCCTCTGCAGCCACACGTTTGTTCATCCATAGAGTGCACACCCGTGACATGAGAAAACACACGTACGTGCCTTTGTCGCTCCCGAGACTTCACAACCATGCCTCTTTAACCGAGCATTCTAACACATGCCTCTCCCAGCGCACTCTTGTACTACATCCACAGGGTTGATACCCGTGCCTCGAGAAGCAGCATGTCCGTGGCTGCGTTGGCTTCATTTCTGTGCATCCACTGCTTAAATCCACGCGCCTCACACAACACTGGCCTCCTGTGCCTGCGTCAACGTGCCTGTAGAACCTGCACTTCAGTGCCTCGTGTGCCTGCATCCACATGCCTGTAGAAAGGCTCCACTTCAGCACTACCACGTGACTTCACAAACATGGTGCCTTCACTTCTTTGCCTACACGTACATGCACCCACGTGCCTCACGTGGCACTCGCCCAGACTCTTACGTGCCCCGTAATGCCACACCCACGTGACTTCACGAACGTTGTTCTGTAACCGAGTAGTCGGACCCATGCCTCTCCCGGCACACATTTGTGCATCCAGAGAGTACACACCCGTGACTTGACAAAACACACGTACGTGCCTGTTGTCGATTCACCTTTTCTGCCTTCCGTGCCTGAACCAACGTGCCTCACATGCCTAACGAAACATCCGCCATGACTCTTACATGGTCCCATTGCCACGCCCGCATCGCTCCCGAGACTTCACAACCATGCCTCTTTAACCGAGCATTCTAACACATGCCTCTGCCACCGCACTCTTGTACTACGTCCACAGGGTTGGTACCCGTGCCTCGAGAAGCAGCATGTCCGTGCCTGTATTAGCTGCATTTCCGTGCCTCCGCTGCTTACATCCACGTGCCTCATACGACACTGGCCTGACCCGTGGTTCTCTAACTGCCTGTAGAACCCACACTTCCATGTCTCCTGTGCTTCCCTCTGGAAGTGCCTGTAGAACCCACACTTCCGTGCCTCATGTGCCTGCATCCACGTGCCTGTAGAACCTGCACTTATGTGCCTCGTGTGCCTGCATCCAAATGCCTATAGAGAGGCTCCACTTCAGAACTAACAGTCTCAACACTAAAAAAATACTGTAGCACAAAAAAACCCAAGCCAAGCATAACAAATCTTGATGCCCAAACGGATGGCTAAAGATTAGAGATGGTTCGACGGTTTCCATCTCTCCCTCCCTCTTCTACTACCTTGCTTCCCTTCCGGAAAATAAATCTCGAAACCTTCATCACTCCCGCACGCTCTCCTCCTTCCTTCTACACACAAACACAAACTCGAAATCGAGTTCGCGTCACCGGACAACCGCCACCGCATTCGCCAGCCACACTCAAATCTGACAAACAAACAACCACATTATGCCCGCGACAACACCAATAACCCTGCCGGCTGCGGCGACCGACGGCGAGGACTTCAACGGCGGCGGCGGAAATCGCAACAAAAAAGGAGCAACGACACAATAAGCGGATGGAAGCGAAAAACACAACACAAGCAACTGAAGGTAATTATCATTCTATCCCACTCCATTCCACCGGGTAGATCGTAGTGATTTTTCCACTTCCAGGAATAGCAACCCTAGCCACCGCTACCAAGGAGTTTTCTAATAACCAAAATCAATTTGCCTAGCAAATTGAACTAGCGTAGAGATGAGATTTAATAGAAATGCTACTGCTCTCCGCCCTCGGATTTTCGCCATACGATTTGTGCTCAAAGGTAAAAAACCTGAAACATCAGTAACTAGAATACGTCCATAGATCCAAACCCCGCAAGCATCCTGAGAGGACTAAACTGATAACCGTACGAGATTTTCTACATCCCTTGTCCGGTCAATGTAACCGTTTTTCAAATTAAGTGCCTCTGTTGTGAAATACTGTGAACAAAGAATAGATGTACCATGTGCTTCTATGGTAAAACAACCCGTGCCTCTCTATCCATGCAAATTTGTTTTCACACCACGCAGGTTTTTTCCTGTGACACTCGACTCTGCTTCTAACACCTGCTCATTTTTATGCAGCAATGACAAATCCTCACGAAGAAGCTAAAACGCAGCAAAATACTAACGAAGACCCTGCTGAAGAGCATGCAAATCAGCAAGCTCCTGTCAAAGGTTTGAGCAAAAAGTCTCCACTATCCATCTACAAAAAACTATATTGAGAGTTATTAATAACTTAACTGCTATCCTTGACAACAATGACTTAACTATGTCTACAAATAAAACTACCTACCACTTTTTATATATTTCTTTATAGAAAACATAAAAAATGTTCACACACTATCTTGTTTTTAATTCAAAAACAGTTTAACTTACCCAATAAATCTTGAACTATCATTGATGATATTCCTCCAATTATGAAATATCACCTGCAGAGTGCATTTTTGTCTCAGAAAATGCTTCACCCTAACTTCACTACCCCAGCTGCACTCATAACCTTAATTAATATTTTCTTCCATCCCCTGATTAGCTCAATCGGTAACAATAGTAATAACCTATCTTAACCCAAGAAAATAAAACTAAAAATCCCCTTTGGAAGTTTCACATTCCTTATGCATAATCATGGAAGACATATATTTTAAATGTGTATCAACTATTTTCGGACAAAAAGAACATCATTTTTTGTTACTTGATCATTATACAGGACACGAAGACAGTGATATTCACAGCGCAGAAACAGGTAGCATGACTCCTCATTCATCAGAAAAGGACACAGAACAAAACATGAGGAACAAACCACCTGCAGAAGAAATGATAACTTACACCAGGCTCAACAAGAATAAACATCCAGCAACAAGCAAAAAAGAGGAAATCAGATACAAGCACTGTTTTTACTCCTGGAGCAAAAAGGCTAAAGCAAAAGGACAATGCTGAAAACATCATTGACACTAGTACCTTGCAGAATCAGCCATTACCTCTAATGGTACTCCCGCCAACATCACCAACCACCACGAAGAAACAAGCTGAATGCAAGAAGAAAACAAACGACGAAGGGTAGAAAAAGAACAAGACGATACCAACAGCAAAGGTTCAGATACCAATGATGACGACGATGACAGGGAACATGATGCAGATTTCATTCCTACAGACGGCGATGATGCCGACGAGCATGACACCGACGGAGAACGTGACGACGATATAAAAACACACTTATGTACTTATTTTGAATACCACTATTAAGGACTCAGGATCTAACATTCCTTTCTAACGAAACCCTTTCATTTTGTCTTCTGAAACAGAACAAATCAGGACAGAAGGACAGAAAGAGAAGAAAGACAAGCGGAAAAGAATTGGCAGCACCAACAGTTGACGAAGAACGGCAAGAAACAGACGAAGAGAAATGCCAAATCAAGGCAGGGTCAGCATTCGCTCATGTCAAGAAAGCATGGATTTACTTAAAGACCGTCACAGGGAAGATATTAGGACGGCAGGATTTGGCATCATAGAGAACTGCAAAATAACAGGCTCCATCTGCAGACCACTTGCAGCACACATCTACGACAACCTGGACATAGAAAGCATGACAATAACCTTCGGTGATGGTACCGAAGACAAGAAACTCAAGATTACCAAGGAAGCTATACACAAGGTGTTTGGTTGCCCAAACGGCACGGAAAAGTCAGCACCAAGGCCAGCGAAGAGCCCAACTTCAATGAAAAAACTGATGTCAGACCTTGGCTTCAAACATACAGATTTTGGGCCAAAAGAACTGTTCGCAGAGCTAAATAAATTGGTGGAACTAGATGACGAACAGTCAAACAGGAAATCAGTTAAAATATTTTTCCTTATTTTTTTCCACAACATTGTCTGCGGGTCAAGCGCTGCTATCTTCGCCCGACAAGCTATAATGGTAGAGGACATGAACTATCCAGAGATGGCAAAGATGGATTTCTGCGAGGTAATCGTCGAATGTATTAAGGAAGGAGCCAAGATATGGCAGAAACACAAAGACTTGCCTCAGGAAGAAAAGAACAAAAAGCATGTCAATGGTTTGTCACAGGGGCCAGTAATCATGTACCTCGACTCCCTGCAGCTGCCAACTGACACAAAAGAAATGCGAAAGATTGCAAAGACAATGGACAAGACCTCATTACCACGAGCAAACCATCTCAAAGAGAGTGACCTAGCGAAAATAGCTAGAGCAGACATGAAAAGGGACGGAAAAGCACGACCAGATGACTATGAATTTGGCAAAATACAGGTATAGCTATATTGTACATAAATCAGTCCTTCCCTTTTTCAAAACGGTTTCCATTCTAATTAACTACATTCCACCAAAACGATGCAGACATGGAAAGGAATAGCAGAGAGAATCTTCTATGCCAACACAGCATCAACTTCGTCTTCAATTCGGCAGATAGCAGGAGAACATCGCAAACAACAGCAACACCAGAACACGACCAAACTGCTACCACCTCCACCCAAACGCTGGCGCGAACCACGTGTCGGCACTAGTGGAAGCAGGGAACCAGACAAAAGCATCAGCATAGGAGCAGAAGAAAGATTCCAAAGGATAAACAAATTGTTGCAAAAAGTACTCCATGAAGCAGAACAGATACCCTCAGTAACCACCAGGGCTGAAAACCAATGCAACGAAAAGGAAAAAATACTGGATGAAAAAAACAAGAACCTAGTCACGCAATAAACAATTGCCCTGATGGATTTATTGGAACAACTTAGACAGTTTCAGGACATAGTTTGCATAAGGTACCTGACAGACAACGCGACCCTGCAGACACTAGAGCAAGCAGATCCAGCAGCCTCAAGTAGACTAGCCGATGCCAACTGCACGAATGAAATCGTAGCCACAATAGAACCAAGAGAAAGGAGAAAAAACAGAAAGAAGAAGAAGACGAAGAGAGGAAAATAAGAGCAAAATCAAGGGACATAGGCATTGACAAGCGGCAAAAACAGGTAAGTAAATACTAATGCATGGTGCCATGCGCACACTAAAGCAAACCCCTGTTTTCATACCTAAACTGAAAAGAACTGCCTCAATGCTTTCAGGAACGTACCAATAGCACGCCAAGCCAAGATGAACTCCAACAACAGGATGGTGTCAACAACCCCAAAAACACGAATGAACACAACAAACAAAGCAACCTCACAGCAGACAATGCTACAACAACTACCCCAACACAAGCACAAGATACGATCGACGTCAGAACCTGTGAAGAGGTCAGTATGAACATCCATTTTTCCTTTCAAAACCAAATAGAGTTATATGTGAACTAACAAACCTCCAACAAAATTTAGGCTCAGCTGAAGAACAATCAACTCAGTAGCCCAGCCAAAAAATGCAAGAGCCTAACCCACAATCAACCGTTAGCATAACGAACAACAAAGAAGAAGAAAACAACGAAGAGGAGGTAAACTTCCATAACCCACTATTACCCACACCGAAAACTCATAAATGGCAGGAAAGAAAGTGAACCACAAACTCATATTGTTTGATCTCCAGGTATCACAAGCACTGCAAGACCAAGAGACAACCCGTGATGAAATTGAACCCCATAGTGAACCTCAAACAGGCGAAGGGGTCACACAACAGGAACTTTGTGTACAAGAGATTTCCAGCGCCACAACATTGCAGATCACCATCACGAGTACAAAGGAGAAAGCGCAAGACATCCCAGCAGATGAGAAACAAGAGACTGTTATACCTGACAAAGAAACAGTAGATGCATGCACAAATAACCCAATCATCAACATGGAGGTAAAAATTCAACAACAACAACAACTTTTCAAAATACATTTATGATGTCTGAACTACCTAATACACCCCGCCACGTCAATACAAAGATTATAAGGGATGTCTCACCATTTTGTTTGAACAAATGCAGGAAAGAAACGAGTACGCTGATCTCGAAGATGAAGAACTTCAAACAACAACATCTGAAGAGGTTGAAGAGGTGAGGTTACAAAGCTCAGACAAAAATGAAGTTCAATCTATAATCAATTTTTATTAAACAAGAAGAGGAAGCAAGCAAAAGCACTGGCATAGACATTCAACAAGAAAAACTAGAGGACAACACGAGACAAGGAGAAGCCGTAGTACAAGGAGTAGACAGTCCTGCAACTCCAGAGATAGAGGTCTTATAAAAAATTGTAACTGAAACAGTCAGAAATGCACCCATTTGTTAAATATTTTTTGTGATGGTGTAGACACAAGAAGCTCAAGAAACCATCAACAATCAAGACCATCGAACACAACCAGGGGAGCCCAATGAAGAACCCAAACATGTTCTTCAAACAATAGACAATAATGCCACTGAAGACCAAGCCACAAAAAATTCACTGACCAAACAACAGGTACAAGAGATAGCGGCAGCGTCAACGACTGAAAGGTAAACTTACGAAACCTGCAACTATGAAATTATAAAATTGCTGCGTGCAGAATAAAATAAACTTCAACCTAAACCACATTTGTACTCACTCCAATGGACTCTCACTTTGCCGCCTCTATGTTTGAACAGCTGCAAGAAAAAAACAAGGTCAGTGACGATGAACAGCCAAATAAAGAGCAAAAGAAGAACCCAAAACCACCACTGAACGAAGAATCAGCAGTAAGAACAACAAATACAGAGGTGAAAACACATAACACCTCTTCATGAACTTATAGTTGAAAAACACGCATTTGACATTTCACTACTTTCCTGCATAGCAGAGAGAGGAGACCAATGAGCAAAAGGAGGACACTGAAGAAGGGCAATATGTTCTTCAAAAGGCAGCCATCAACATAACAGAAGACCAAGCCCAAAAATATTCACTCACCTAAAAACACGCAGCAGAGACGGCAGCAGCAACAACGACTGAAAAGGTAAAGTTACATATGTTGGTCCTATCAAAGTATAAAATAGCTATGTGGAACCTCAAATGCACTGCCACTTAGCCACCTCTGTGTTTCAAAAGCTACAAGACAAAAACGACGGCACCAGCGATGAACTACAAAAGAAAGAAGAAGAAGAAGAAGAAGAAGAAGAAGATGCCCAAAAACCTCAACTCAACGAAGAACAAGCACAACATTCAGCAGCAACGATTGAGGAGGTAAAGTTACATAAGCTGATTCTACGAAAATATAAAGTAGTTCCATGAGAACTGAAATGCACTCAAACTTAGCAACCTTTATGATTGAACAGCTACAAGAAAAAAAACATGACAGTGACGATGAACACCAAAACAAAGAACAGGAGGATACCCAAGAAACTACACTCAACGAAGAACAGGTGGAACAGTCAGCATCACCAACGACAGCTCAACAGGAGAAGTTGCACAAAATATTTCCACAAAATTACACGACTTAATCACAATCAAAATAGCTCAAACAACGCACCAAACAATTCGCTGTTTTCCCATAACATCTGCTATAATTGAAATAAAGTAGCAAGTTAAATTATTTCAATGCTTTTTCAATGATAACGCAGAAACACGAAGAAGGCGACCATGGAGATACAAGCAATGAAACAGACACACACATTATTCCAGAGAAAGAAGAAGAAACCATCGAAGAAAACCCTACACCGTCGTACGCTGCCAACTCCCCTGGCAGAGAGGTCAGTGCCAACCAGGTCGAGACTAAAAAACAAGACGGAAAAGACCACCAGCAAGACACGATGGTTGACAAGGAAAAACATGATGCTAAGAAAGACACAGACGACTCATATGAAGATGCAGAAAAAACTGAACAAAAGGGTACAATGCAAAAATAAGAACAAAATATGCCGCAACAAGCAGAAAGAGAACAAGAAAGGAACAACACTAGACAGGACATATCTTCTAGCATCGAAGCAGGCAAGACAATATAAACTTAATTGCTATCTTGTGATCTTGTGACTTGGAGTTATTTATATTAAATTCAAAATCATCGCAGGCACAATGGAGAAAGGGGACAAAGATAGTGATTCCGTCAACAAAGCCATCGAAGACCTGTACAACGTTGTATGCAAGCCATGGACACAGAGAGAAATGTAAGTTCATGAAACTAACACAAAACACATTATTACACATGATCATTTTGACTGTATCATGTGTAAACTAAAACATTTTTATAAATATACTTTGCAGGGATGAGCTTTTCATTACAACGAACAAGTTTGATGTCAATCTAGGCCATGTCGCCGAAAGTTTCAAGGTCGGTAATTTAGTACGCATCGAAGCAATCGCGCCCATGCTAACAATCTTGAGAAAACAACTAAATGGCACAGGCAGAAAGATTCTGTCATTAAGCAACACTGTAAGTAAAGATCACGGCAAAAGAATCACGTTTAAAACAATATATATGACTTTATAACTGAACTTACAAATTCCCTTTGTGTATCTGTGACAACACAAGCAGCACTCGATAAAGGAAGACGGCAACGAAGATCCAATGTGCTACAGAGATAATGATCAAGAACACAATAGAAAAAAATTACTACCTGCCAGGCTTACATCATTTTCAACATGCAAGAAGATGAAAAACTGCAAGATTATAACATGGTAAGCAGATCAGCTTGCGTATATGTTATGAAAAGTTATCTTTTTATTTTATGTTTCTAAATATAAGAAGATTTCCAAATATTTTCTTTTTATTTTTTGTTTTGCAGTTCCTTCTACCATGTTCGTTGCGCGAGTTTGAGCAAGACAAAAATACAAGTCATTACTTCACCATTACAGTTAACATGCAAAAACAGCGCTTTGAACTCCTTGACTCTTCAACTGCATATCCAGGCACAATAGAATTCTTCCACAATGTAACCAGCAAATTAATGAAAATATGGAAGCACGTAAGCACAGAGCTACAGCTTTCACAAAAAAAGCATCGACCATTTCAAAAGGGTCAAACTGCAGGTGCCACTTCAAGGAGAAGAAACGTAAGCACTTCCAACATTTCACTTCTTTGATTTTTTCAATACAAGTTTCACTACTAAAATTACTGAAATAATTCTCTGGTTTCGTCTTTTCAATGCAACAATTACCACTACCATTGCTCCAACATTTCTCTTTTTTCCGTTCCTTGAATACAACAATCTTACTAGTAACATTCCTCTACATGCAGAACGGACTGCGCATTCTATATGTACATGAACCTGAAGCACTACTCCAATGATGGAACAGCAGCAACCTTAAAGCCAGAACAAGTACCAGAGTTGAGGAAAAAATTCTATATCAACTAATCAGTCAACATAGAGGGAATACCAAACTGTCATTAATCAAGTGTACAACAGGTTAGTCTTTTCAGAAACTAAATCTTACAATTTTGTCACACTAGAAGAAGTAATATTCTTTTAAAAATATTATTATTTGATTTCTAACAGATATGCTGAAGTATGAAGTCGATATGGGAGATAAAGAAATGCGACAGACAGAATGTTGCATACTAGAAGAGTTTCCGCCAAATCCCGAGCAGAAAGAACATATTATGCGTGCGACAACCACAAAAGAGCATGAAGTTATTGATATATCCAGTAAACACAAAGAGGTTATGGATGTCAGCAGCCACGCCATCGCCCAAGAATCTTGCACAGACCACGAAGAAAAGGATCCACCAATAGAACCAGATCAACCACCACCAGACGACAAGATACCACACCATGCTGAAGAGGAAACAGATGAGCAAAATATTAACAGCAATATCCCGAGCACAGAGCAACCTGAACAAACAGGAACTGATTTAAAAGAGGATGACAGAAGAAACGACATACCAAATACACAAGAACAGGTTTCCGAGCAGAAAAAACAACACGTTCTTCTTCAAGAAGAAACAGACTCGACAAGAAATCAGGAAGGCACCTCCAGCACCATCTCTTTAGACTTCCTAAAATACAAAACAACAAAAAAGCATGAAGAAGTTGATGAATTTATTTCAAACCTTGACCCAGACCAACTAAAGCAATACGATATGCTTAAACAGATGGGGCAGACATTCGATGAAATCAAAACAGCAATGATTTACCAGGAAGAGTTTGAGTTCAACAAAAATGCCACGCCGTATCTGACAAGCTTGCAGCAAGAATCAGGAGAACATTCAATGGGTCAATCATCTGAGAACAGCTCAGACAAGAAAATCTCGGTCAAGAAGAGACTGGTAAAGCCTTCAAGCAGGCTCCATGGAAAAATCATGATTCCTACTTTTGTCCCAGGAGATTTCAAATTTATGAACAAAGCCAGAGCACTTCATGAATACCTATTCAGCAAAGAAGGACAGGACGAATGCGGAGAGTAAGTACTTTCTCTTGCCACAACAAAAAAACAAAGAAATGTTGCCCCTTTTTTAACCAACCTAACTAATGTATAAACTTTTTCTGCTTGCAGTGTAAACGTATATATTAGCTCGAAGCGACCCGATTGGATTACAAGAAAACAAATAATGGAACAGCTACAGAAAGGAGATGATGGACAGATGAAGAGCTCCATCGCAAACGCATTGTTCGAAGAATGGATAGTGCAGCAACAATACAACACAACCGATAAAGCCATACTTCCTACAGAATTTGCAAACGTATGAACTCCAATTTGACAAAAAACACTTGCATCATTTCAGTGTTTATAAAGATTGAACTAAAAATTAGAAAACTTTTTGGTCGCAGATCGTGCTCGGTGTCAAAATTGGAGAGAAAGGAGGACTAGCAAAATTCAATGAGGACGAAGCATTGAAACAGTTTGCACCCCTTGTAACAGGGAAGGAACTTTTAAAGAAAAAGCTGGTAAGTTAATAGAAATATACAAACATAATTCATTACTCCTACAGATTGCACATTTACATGCCATTTAATTCTCCTAACAAGAATGAACTTTAACTGACTCTGTCTCCAAACACCGCAGATTATGATACCTCACAACACAGATAAACGCTACACACTGTACGTGCTCAACAAGTACACGAGCTCCATCGACATACTTGACTCACTGAATTACAGAAACGGAGATGGAAAGAATACATGGAAAACACACCATAAGGATCATCCAGAATTGGTACGTCAATTCAACCTTGTTTTCTAATTGGTTTTCCAATTCCTGCATTCCCTTCTTTAATGCCAAAACACAACAATAACACCAAACCGTAATCACAGATTAAAAGGATGCACGCACTCATGAAGAAGCATTACGGCGAAGCGGAGCTACGAGCCAATGGCGAACCGAACTGGTCGAGGATAGCAGAAACACCTAACAGAGTTTGCGTGCCAAAACAGCATGGTACCCAATGCGGACACTTCATGGTTCAATTTGCAAAATACTGGAATGGCATTGATCTCATAAAAGATGATGAGGATTTCGATGTAAGTGAATAGTATGAGAGAAATAATTTTAATTTTTACAAGCACCACTACTTGAATACTTCAATTATCTCATGAAAGAAAAATAAAAGAATATCCAATGACCTCCATGTAGCAAAGAAACATAGATGCCGAGTGGAAACCAGAGTTCCTTTTTACAGCCATATTTGGTGAAACAAACCAAGTAAAGTGCGAGGATCTACCTGGAAGAATCAAAGAATTCAAACCAGAAACTTCGAAGTTCTTTTACACCAACAAAGGTAAGAAAATCATTTCTACTTATCTTTTTTTGTAATAACCTACCCATCCCACGGTTCACCAATGTCTTTCGTATCACAAGAGCTTACATATTACATATCTGCTTCCGCTGACAGAAACAAATGAAACTAAAAGGGACAAAAGACGAAGCATCAGTCCATACCCAAAACATTCTCATTACTTCCAACACACAACGGAGGCGTCCAACCTCTTCCATCTAGTCATGAGCGACAGCTGGCAGGAAGAATACAAAAAGTGAGTTGTTTTTTATTGCACCTCAAATATAGTTGGACAGAGGCCAAAAATAATGTAAAAATCTGTTTCTCGCTGATCGTGACCTCCAAAATTATTTAATATCCTTGTCGCAGCAAAACTATATTTAGGCGCATCCGTAGGGACAGTGAAAGCACGCAACTTACTGGAGCCCAACTGAAGGCAGTATTTGGTCCAAGACCAGCACAGATGAACATACCACATCATATGGAAAAGAGGGTCCTCGATGACATAGCAGAAATCTGGGAAAGCAGACAAGATTCAAAACAGAGTGATAGAGTAATATTAGGCCCAAACTTTGCAGAGGTAAAATTTTAAAAAGCAAAATCTTGTCTATATTGCAACACCTACTCTTTTTATATTGTTACACAGCTCTTTTTTCTAACAGTTTTTCTCATCGTAATTATTGTTTGCAGCATATATTGGATTTAAAGCATCACAAAACTGGTATTAAAAAATTTAAGAATGAATTGCAAAAAAGAAAGAATCAGCTGGTTCCCATGTATCTCAAGGAAAATCAACGGAAAAATCTCTCAACAGCAAACATGGTAACAACCGTTTCCTCCATGACAAAATCTCAAAATATGCGTTCTATTAAATTACTTTATATTAAACTGTCATCTAAGCAACAAGTATTTTGTACGCAGATATTCATTCCAATGGAGAAGGATGACCGCTATGTACTATATGTGCTGGACAAATACCAAAACAAAGTTCACATTATTGATCCTCGAGAAACGACTCTAGAGGAATTTGAGAAAGAAAAGATAGACGTAGATAAATTGGATGAAAAAGAAGCAAGTCGAGTTATTCAGGAAAATGTAGATGCTGAAAAAGAAAGAGAAAGAAAGTTTCAGGAATATCATGTTCATAAGTTGGCAATCGTAAGCATTTATACATAACAATTTTTCAGTTTTACAAGTTGCAATATAAAAACAATTAATTAAAAAATGCAATATTCCCAGGTACCTAGGTTTAAAGAAGTCTTCAACACCATACTAGGACAAACAATGACTCCCATGCATACAAGATGGCAGATTCATACCGTGCAAGATGTTCCAGTGGTAGAAAAGGGAGAATCTACATTTGCTGTTTTAAAGCTTGCATTCATCTACAATGGTGAAAAGTTTGTCCAAGACCTGGAAGATTTGACAGTAAGTTTATATAGATTTACTTATAAACAACTTATATGCACAAACTCTAATAATATACTTCTCTTCTCGGCAAAATTTCACAGGATGAGGTCGAAGATTGGAGGGCAGAGGCAATGTACATTCTCTTAAGTAGCGAGATGAATCAAGTCAAAGCTAGTGAAATGGGTGACGAGATTAGCAAGATCTTGAGCAAAAATGAAGACTAAAACTTTTGAGTTAGCCCGCGAGGCTAATTCTATCTAGACGTGACAAAAAAATATCAATAACTCACATTTCTATGTAATGTAGTTAGAAATTGCGTGTTCATGTTGAAAAGAGAAGTATTTCGACAACAATGCCTCTTACATCATCAGAGAGTGCCAGTAAACTATAAACAACAATGCCTCTTCTTATTTGTACGACAACACTGACTCCCAAAACGAATCCTTACGCATGACTCTGGGGACCACCCTCCCGTGCCTCCAGAGGTGACAAGGCCTGTGTGCCGCCAAACCCTGGGTCACCATGCACCCGGGCAATATCCACACACACACACACATACCATTACGCGTGACTCTGGAAACCACCCTCCCGTGCCTCCAGAGGTGAAATGGCCTTTGTGCCACCAAACCCTGGGTCACCATGCCTCCGGGCAATATCCACACACACACATAGCCTTACGCGTGACTCTGGAGACCACCCTCCCGTGCCTCCAAAGGTGAAATGGCATTTTTGCCACCAAACCCTGGGTCACCATGCCTCCGGGCAATATCCACACACACACATAGCCTTACGCGTGACTCTGGAGACCACCCTCCCGTGCCTCCAAAGGTGAAATGGCATTTTTGCCACCAAACCCTGGGTCACCATGCCTCCGGGCAATATCCACACACACACATAGCCTTACGCGTGACTCTGGAGACCACCCTCCCGTGCCTCCAGAGGTGAAATGGTCTTTGTGCCACCAAACCCTGGGTCACCATGCCTCCGGGCAATATCCACACACACACATACCAAGAATGCCTCAACCGTGGCTAGCTCCTACGCACACGTGACTTCACATGCTTCAAACCCGTGCCTCCGTAGGCAACATACCAATGCCTTCATAGTATACACACATGTGAATGCACGCACAAACCTAGCTCGTAAACAGACGTGACTGCAATTACTTCAAACCCGTGCCTTCAGCACAACATTCAGCACATGCTTCAAACACATGCTTCAAACTCGTGCCTTCAGCACAACCTGCTATATAAAAATTAAACACGCGCTGCACGAACCAGCACGCCGCATGACCAACGCGCCGCATGACCAACACACACTTCGACCTATGCCCCCCCCCTTCAAGATGTTTATGAAAATTAAACAAGCCGAAGGCGAGCTGGAGGTTCCCTCGCGCCGGAGGTGCCGTGTCACACGACGACGTACAACGCGCCGCACGACCAACACACACTTCGACCTATGCCCCCCCCTTCAAAATGTTTATGAAAATTAAACGAGCCGGAGGTTCACCTGCGTCGGAGGCGCCGTGCCACACGACGACGTACAATGCGCCGCATGAACCAGCACACCGCACGACCAACACACACTTCGACCTATGCCCCCCCTTCAAGATGTTTATGAAAATTAAACGAGCCAAAGGCGAGCCGGAGGTTCCCGCGCGCCGGAGGCGCCGTGCCACATGACGACGTACAACGCATCGCACGAACCAGCACACACTTCACCTATGCCCCCCCCTTCAAGATGTTTATGAAAATTAAACGAGTCGAAGGCGAGCCGGAGGTTCCCTCGTGCCGGAGGCGCCGTGCCACACAACGACGTACAACGCGCCGCACGAACCAACACACACTTCGACCTATGCCCCCCTTCAAGATGTTTATGAAAATTAAACGAGCCGAAGGCGAGCCAGAGGTTCCCTCGCGCCGGAGGCACCGTGCCACACGACGACGTACAACGCGCCGCATGAACCAACACACACTTCGACCTATGCCACCCCTTCAAGATGTTTATGAAAATTAAACGAGCCAAAGGCAAGCCGGAGATTCACTCACGCCGGAGGCGCCGTGCCACACGACGACGTACAACGCGCTGCACGATTGAATGATTCTGGAGACTGCTTTTTTACATTAAAAAGTTGCTTTTTTTCTTTACTTGAAAGGTGACATTTGATAGTGTTGGTAGTCCCCGCCCGTAACTGCCCCATAAATCTCCATTACCCAGAAATATAATGGGAACAAAAAGGGAAACGGGAAAGGGAAAAAGGGAACCAACCGCGCAAACCAGTATTTTTTTGTGTTTTCGCGCGGAAAGGGAAAACGGAAAATTCAGGTAGTTCGAGGGTCAAACTGCAAAACGCACCAAACCACAAACCGGAAAGGGAAAACCGGGAACCAACCACGCAACTGGTTTTCCCTTGCGGGAGCGCTCCACGCACAACACTTGTCACGCGTGGAGCGCTCCCGAACCACTCGTTACAAGCGCTTCGAAGGAGCGCTCGTTAACTAGTTGCTCCCTGATAGCCTGCTGTTCTTCAGGGCAAGTGTTGATGGAGCGGAAAAGGTGTCAAACCTATTGGATACTTATTGCTTGGCGTCGGGACAAAGGATAAACAAAGACAAGTCATCAATTTTCTTCAGCAAGGGCTACCCCGAGATAGTTCGCATCGCTGTCAAGGGTTACCTGCAAGTTCCTAATGAGTCTTTGAGTGACAGGTATTTGGGCATGCCTACTGATGTAGGCCACTCAAAGAAGGGGACTTTCAAATATTTGAGTGACAGGGTCTGGGACAAGGTGAAGGGCTGGATGAGTAAATGCCTATCAGCTGGAGGGAAGGACGTCCTTATTAAATTTGTGGCCCAAGCTATCCCTGTCTACTCTATGTCATGCTTTAAGCTCCAGAGAGGTTTGTGCAATCACATAAAATCCAGCATTCGGAAGTTTTGGTGGGGGTGCAAACAAGGAGAGCGCAAACCAGCTTGGGTATCTTGGGATGTGATGACTAGGCCGAAACATCTGGGAGGGCTTGGCTTCAGAGACCTCGAACTTTTTAACCTGGCTTTGTTGGCGCGACAAGCATGGAGACTACTTCAGGAACCAGCAAGCTTGAGTGCGAAAATCCTCAAGGCAGCATACTACCCCGACAGGACGATACTAACCGCCGAACTGGGATCTAGACCATCCCAAATCTGGCGCGCTATACTTGAGGGGAGGGATCTAGCAAAACAAGGAATTATTCGTAGGATTGGCAATGGACAAACAATGGAAATTTGGGCTGACAATTGGATATCAAAGGAGATGACGCCGCGCCCCATCACCTCGCTAGTGGCGAACCCTCCTAGGTATGTTTCCGAGCTGCTTTCACCAGTTACAGCTTCATGGAATGAGGCACTGGTCCGAACAGTTTTCCTGCCAATTGATGTTGAAGCCATATTACGGATCCCGGTTTGTATGTGCAACGTTCATGACTTCTGGTCTTGGCACCCGGATAAAAAGGGCAGATTCAGCGTGAGCTCGGCTTATAGATTTTTTCTTAAAACGAAACTGCAGCGGGAGCAGTGGCTGCAGGGACGAGGTGGATCATCTCATTTTGAGCAGGACGAAAAATCATGGTGTTCTTTATGGAAGCTTAGGATCCCGTCGAAGGTAAGGATATTCCTTTGGAGACTTTCCCATCATTCACTACCAACAACAAATATTTTGAAGAGGCGGAATATGGCAGTACAAGATGCTTGCCCATTATGCGGATGTCAGGATTCATGGAGACACGCTCTAGTTGCATGCACTATGTCTCGCTGCGTATGGGCATTGGCAGATGAAACAATGGTTTCACAAATGTCTGGTAACATGGAAGCTAACACTAGGATCTGGTTGTTTGAGCTGAATGAGGTGATGGACCAGGCTAGTTTCACAAGAATGGTGATTACATTATGGTCTATTTGGTATGCCAGACGAAAGGCGATATATAAATCAATCTTTCAGAGCCCGCAGCAGATGTCGTGTTTTGTCAGCAATTACATCGACGAGCTCGGCTATGGGAGCGCTCCGAGGGAACATCAGATAACACAAGCGACTGCGTCTGCATCCCATGAGAAGTCGTTGCCACCCCCTAGTGGCAATGTGAAGCTTAATGTCGATGGAGCAGTGATGAGATCCCGACTGGGAGGTGCCGTCGCGGTAGTGTGTAGAGACCAGGGAGGTTTTTACCTGGGTTCATCAGCGGTTGTCTTTCATGGCATCAATGACCTAGTGACTTTGGAGACTTTTGCTTGCCATGAAGCTCTGGATCTAGCTGAAGACCTTGCAGTTCAGAACATGTGTGTTGCATCGGACTGTCAAGAAGTGGTGAATGATATCAACAGAGAGACTGGAGGCCCCAATGCTGCGTTGGTACATGAAATATCGAGTCCTTGTAATAGTTTTATTTCTTGCTCTTTTCTTCACGAGCGTGGGAACCATAATTATGAGGCTCACAATCTCGCCAAGTTTGCTTGTACCCTAGACCTAGGTAGACATGTTTGGTTGGGCAATCCTCATGACCCAAACCTTGTACCTATGTCGATTGTTTTGAATGAATAAAGATGGCGAGATTTCTCAAAAAAAAAAACGAATCCCCCGTTAAAGATGGCGGCAAATCCTAAACGGCGCTCGTAGCGCCCATTATAGTGTTAATGGTACATGGCGCACACCCCCCGTCCCCGATGGGCCAGCCCATGTTCATTTCTTCTCCTTCATACGTATACAACTGCAAAAAATAGGAACTGAGGAGGATTCGATCCCGCGCCGCGGGGTTACAGCGCAACACTCGCTAACCGGACGGGGCTTGCCTGCTCCCCGCATATACTCCCATCCGTGCTCCCATCTGGTTCAACGGACGCGGTTGTTTTATGTGAAGGCCCATGTCTGCAGTGAAGGAAAGGGAAGGTGCAGACGTGGGCCTTCAAATAAAACAATCTCGTCCGTTGAACCAGATGGGAGCACGGATGGGAATATATGCGGGGAGCAGGCAAGCCCCATCCTAACTCCCTAACTACCCCAGCCAGCCAGTGGAACTCTTTGATACTCTGCAGATTCTTCTTTCTTCTATTCTTTCTCGTTTTTCCTTTTCCTTCTCCTTTTATTTTTTTCTTTTCTTTTTATTTCTTCTTTCTTCATTTATTTATTTGTTTCCTTTTTCCATTTTCTTTATTATTTTTATTTTTTCTAATTCGATATAAAAAATTCACCGGATTTTATGAACGTTTTTTCAAATTCGATGAACTTTTATCAAAATTCATGAAGGTTTTTAAAATTTGATGAACTTTTCTTTTTCCAAATATGTGAACTATTTTTAAAATTCGATGAACTTTTTTCAAAATTCATGAACTTTTTTTTCCAATTCGATGAACTTTTTCAAATTTGATGAACTTCTCTTTTTCCAAAACTGTGAACTATTTTTCAAATTCAATGAACTCTTTTCAAATAAGATGACCTTTTTTCAAATTCGGTGGTCTTTGTTGACATTCGATGAACTTTTTCTCAAGTTTGATAAAAAAATTCAAGTTTGTGAACCTTTTTCAAAACCGATGAACTTTAAAAAGTTCATAGGTTTTGAAAAAGGTTTACAAACTTGAATAAGATGAACTTTTTTCAGAATCGATGAACTTTTTTCAAAATTGACGAACTTTTTTTCAAATTTGATCAACTTTTCTCACATTCGATGAACTTTTTTCAAAGTCGATGAACGTTTTTTAAAATTCTATAAACTTTTCTCAAATTTGGTGAACTTTTTTTGAAATTCGATGAACTTTTTTCTGGATCGTTAAACTATTCTCAAATTCGATGATCGTTGAACTTTTTTAGAGTCGATGATTTTTTCTCCAATTCGATGAACTATTCTCAAATTCGAAGATTTTTTCCAAATTCGATGAACTATTTTTCAAAACGAAGAATGTTTTCAAACTCACGATCATTTTTTGAATTCTTGAAATTGTTTCTCAAATTAGTGAACTTTTTTCCATGTTAATGAACTTTGTGAATATGTGAACGTTTTTCTAATTCGTGAACTTTTTTTGAATAGACCAATGTTCCTTTGCTTGTTCATGAAACTCTTTTTGAAATCTATGAACTTTCCTTTTTCTTAAAGAAAATCATGTTTATCCAAATTGACTTTCCTTTTTTGAAAGAAAATCACGTTTATCCAAATTCTTGTCAATTAATTCCCAAAATAGAATTGATACACAAATAGCGCGGCTACTGTTATTATTATAATTTTTGCGGTGAATTAAATCACGAGTATGTGGATAGTCGAGTGGTTCGCAAGTCCATTGAGGAATCTAACGCGCGGGTTCAATTCCCTCACTCAGCTTCTTTTTTGAGCGTTTTGGTTGTGAGCAGCGAGCGCTTCGGTTTTTGCCATGTCATGGGCCGGCCCATATTAGGAAGAGCGTGGGCGCCAGAAACTCCAGCTGGCGCTGAAGGCGCCGGTTAGGAGCGCCCCAAGATGGCCGCCGTCGGAGCATGTCATAGTCTTCCCATGTCATGGTGTCAGCTAGCAGCGTATCCCATTGAAGACGAATGCCCTGTTCCGTAATCACCCGCTTTCGGAATTTGCGGAGCGGGGAAACTACAACTCTGCCATTTTTGAACTGCAGCTCCGCCAACTCTGCTCTCAGAGTTGTGGAGCGGAGCGATACTGAACAATGCCAAAGTTGGACGGCCGGAGTGTTGCTCTTCTTTCATCATGCGGTGGTCCAGGTGGCGACCGGTGTCAGCGAGGTGGCTATGAGGTCGGGAATGCGCGGCAACTCCAAGAACACTGGCGCACAGTCATGGATGAAGGACTTGAGCCGTGAGATGTGGAAGACGGGGTGGATGCAGTTGCCCTGTGGAAGCTTCAGGCGGTAGGCGAGCGTTCTGACACGCTCTTCGACCGTGAATGACCCGAAGTACTTGTACACCAGCGTGGGTGTAAGCACCGATCATAATCACACACACACGCGAGAGCTCACGAGACAGTGGTTTTTGCGTTACGAACTCTTGTAACTTTTCTGCATTCATCTTCTCCTCTTATTCTGTTACAGAAGGGAAACGAGGCCACTAACAGCCCGAGAAACCAGCCCACGCCGAACCACAATGATCGTGCCATCCCACAATCCAGCTCGTGCGGGGTGTGGACTACTTCTAAGGAAAAAACTTCCTAACAAACTTATCTACTCAGCTGACTAATCAGCGTTTATTTTCTGCTAAGACTGAAACGACGAACACGCAAGGTTTAAGTCCACAATCACTCCCTAAGCCTTGTGTGTTTCGTCGAGCTCCACCATCCCGATCTTCATGTGTTGCTCCTGAAGCTTAACTCGCCTGACAAAATCGATCTGGATCTTCCCGTTCTCCACGCACTCCCGAATGAAATGATACCTGATCTCTATATGTTTGCTCCAGTCATGGTAAACATGGTTCTTACTCAGTGAGATAGCCGACTTATTGTCGACGTTGAGCACCGCCGCCTTCAGTTCTTCATCTTTTATCTCTCCCAGCAGTCGTGCAAGCCAGATGCCTTGGCAGGCCGCCATGGTGGGAGCCATGTACTACGACTCACATGAGAAGAGAGCGACCACCCTTTGCTTCTGTGACTGCCAGCTAACCAGGTTGCTGCCAAGGAAGAAGGCGACGCCGGTGGTGCTCCTATGGTGGTCCACATCGCCTCCCAGATCGCTGTCGCTGTAGCCGATCAGAGGCGCGTCATGGTCACTGCGTGTGTACCGCACTCCCCAGTGCAGGGTCCCGGCCACATAGCGCAGGACATGCTTCACCGTCGTCATGTGCTCCGTCGTGGGCTCCTGCATGAACCGTGAGACGTACCGACGGAGAAGGCAAGGTCCGACCTGGTGTGGACGAGGTAGCGAAGCATTCCCACGATGCTCCTGTATTCGGTGGCATCCACCGGCTGTGCAGAGCTCACCCTGCTCAGCTTGAAACGCGGCTCCATGGGCGTGTGACAGGGGTTGCAGCCCGGCATGTCCGCCTTGTTGAGGATCTTGGCAGCGTACGCGGCCTGGCCAAGGTCGATGCCGCCGCTGTGCTGCCTCACCTCGATCCCGAGGTAGTAGTGGAGCCACCCCAGGTCGCTCATATCGAAGAGTGCCTGCATCTCTTTCTTGAAGCCACCGATCTCCTCCTCGTCAGAGCCGGTGATGATCAGACCATCGACGTAAACGCCGACGACCAAATGCGAGGATGCCGTGCCCCTGGCATACACAGCGTGTTCGGACAGGCACCTGTTGAACCCAAGCGAGCCCAGACTCGCGTGCAACTTGGCGTTCCATGCCCACGGGGCTTGTTTTAGCCCGTATAGGGCTTTCCTGAGCTTGAGTACCTTCGATTCCTCACCGGCGGCTGCACCACGTAGACCTCCTCCTCTAGCTCGTCGTTGAGGAAGGTGGACTTCACGTCCATATGGTGCACCGTCCAGCTCGCGCGCGCGGCCAGAGCGAGCAGGAGACGGACGGACTCGAGCCTGGCCACTGGCGCAAACACTTCTTCGTAGTCGATGCCGTGCTTCTGAACGTACCCTTTCGCCCCCAACCTCGCCTTGTGCTTCACCACCATGTCGTGGGCATCTTTCTTGGTCTTGTATACCCACTTGAGGCCGATCGGACGGTGACCAGCAGGCAGGTCCACGAGCTCCTAGGTCTGGTTGGCCTCGATGGAGTTCATCTCCTCGATCATCGCGCGCTGCCA
The DNA here is from genome assembly GCF_003073215.2 of Triticum urartu. Classification (NCBI taxonomy): domain Eukaryota; kingdom Viridiplantae; phylum Streptophyta; class Magnoliopsida; order Poales; family Poaceae; genus Triticum; species Triticum urartu. Next base: position 543,502,990 of record NC_053024.1, read on the forward strand.
GCACATCTCGCCTTTCGCTTCCTCAAAGGAGCCGGGCTCCTCGCCCAATGCGAGATCCAGCTCGTCGATGAGTTCGTCGTCGTCGAACTCGCCGTCAGCGTCGTCGGGCTCCTCCAGCCCTGGAGGAGGCGCGTTCTGAGCCGCCTTCTCAGGCGTGTCCATGTAGCGAGGGTTGGGGAGGAAGATGCCGTCCTTGCCGCGCGTCGTCATCGGGTGCACCGGCGCGAGGTTGCCGGTCGTGCGCGCGGGAGCCGGGGGAACTGTAGTCGCGGCAGTGCCCCCTCCCCCCCCCCCCCCCGCGACGGTTGAGACCGTCGCTGGGGTGTCGCCGTCGCCCCCTTTTGGCGCTGTTGTTGTGGATGGCGTCCTTGCCGGGGACGCCGACTGAGCGGGTGATCGCGCAGCACCAGGCGACGAGGTAGTGCATGCCGCAGGTGGCGGACCGCCGGTGAGAATTGACATGGGCTCAATTATGAAGCTCATACCTGCCTGGTCCGTGCCATTCTTTTCCCAGTCCCATGCTCGCGTCTCGTCGAAGACGACGTCACGAGAGACATGGACAAGTTTGCCCACCGGGTCGTAGAGCCGGTACGCCTTGCTCCCTAGTTCGTACCCGAACATCACCATGGCCTTGCTCCTGTCCTCAAGCTTGGAGAGGTGTGGGCGCGTGTTCTTGACGTGCGCCATGCTGCCGAACACACGCAGGAAGTCGACGGAGGGCTTCCTGCCATGCCAGGCCTCGAACGGCATCTTGCCCGGCACGCTCCTGGAGTATGCGCGGTTGAGGACGAAGACAGCCGTGGACACGGCCTCGCCCCAGAATTGCGGCGGCACTCCCATCGCCTTGAGCATGCACCGGGTCGTCCCAACGACGGTTTGGTTGCGCCTCTCCACCACGCCATTCTGCTGGGGCGAGTATGGCGCGGTGAGGTGCCTCTGGACTCCAAGATGGGCAAGGTGTGCGCTGAACTCGCCGGAGTTGAACTCCCTGCGACGGTCGGAGCGGAAAGTGCGCAGCTTCCGCCCCGTCTCATGCTCTGCATGTGCCTGGAAGCGCTGGATCGCCTCAGCCGCCTCGTCCTTGGTCCGGAGCAAGTACAGCCACATGAACCTGTTGTGATCATCCACAAGAAAAAGGAAGTATCGCTTGCCGCCCGGTGTGGGCGGCAAGATAGGGCCACAAAGGTCACCGTGCACGAGCTCAAGCGGCTCGGTGGCGCGGTAGTTTGCCTGCTGAGGGAAGGACGCCTGTCGCTGCTTGCCCACTAGGCAGGCGTCGTAGACCTGCTCGGAGTGGTGGATGAGGGGCATGCCCTGGACCATGTTCTGTCGTGCCAGCCTCTCGAGCCCGTCGAAGTGTTGGTGCCCGAAGCGCGCATGCCAGCACCACGCCTCGTCCCCGGAGTGTGCAACGAGGCAGACGGGGTTGGCGAGCTAGAGCTGGGCGATGTAGAACCTGTTGCGGGAGCACGGCACTTTGGCCGAGATGCGGTGCCGACGATCGCGCACCGTCATGACGCTGACTTCGACGTGCGTGGGGCAGCCGTTCTCATCGAGCTGACCGATGGAGACGATGTTGCTCTTGAGCCGCGGGATCCAGTACACGTTGATGAGTGCACGGTGTCCGTCCTCGGCCGCGGCGAATAGGACGGTGCCCCCCCCCCCTTGGATTGCCACGAGCGAGCCATCCTCAAACTTGATTGGGCCACGAACGCCCTTGTCCAGCTCGGCAAACGCCGCCTCGTCACCGGTCATGTGGTTCGACGCACCCGTGTCGAGGTACCAGGCCGCTTCCTGATCTCCGGGAGCACGGCAAAGTTCCACGCGGGCGCGTGACTCGTTGAGGAAGACGACCTCCTCGCCCGCTCCAGCGCGCGGCGTGACAGCCGCAGTTGTCAGGGAGGTCTCCTCGATCATCAGCAGACCCAGATCGTCGTCCTCTCCTGCTTGGCCTTGTGCAAGGAGGGCCTATTCCTCCTCGTGTTTCTTCTTGCAGCAGTCCCGGGCCCAGTGGCCGGCGTTACCGCAGTAGTGACATTTGTCATGGTCCGCATCGCCGCCGCCACCGCTCTTTCCACCACCGGCGTCAGTGCCGGCAGGGGACTTGCCTTTTCCGCCGCGTCCACTACTGCGGCCACGCCCTTGCTCGCGCGCTTGTGCGCCTGACGAGTTGCTGCCGCTGGCGCCGTTGTTCGCCATGCGCTTCTTGTACGCATGCCAATCCTCCAGAGTCATTAGGAGGCGACCGGCGTCCTCGCCGCCGCCGTCCTGGTCGAGGCGTCCCTCCGCTACCTTGAGCCGTCCAGTGAGCTCCTCCACCGTCAGGGTATCGAGGTCGACCAATGTCTCGATGGAGAGTGCCACCTGAGCGTATTTGCGGGGCACAACACGAAGGAACTTACGTACCACACGCGCGTACCCGACGGGATCACCGTGGATGGAGAGGTTGTTGATGAGCCTGGTGAGCCTCATCGCAAAGTCGTCAACGTTCTCGCCGGGCTTGAAACGGATGTCCTCAAACTCTCGACGGAGGCCCTGGGCCTTGGCCTCGTGCACGGCGGCCGAGCCCATCCGCATGGTCTTGATGGCGTCCCAGGCCTGCTTCGCTGTCTCCTTCGTAGAGAGGACCGCGAGCATCTCCGGCGGCACCGCCCAGGCGACAGCCTCCAGAGTGGTACGGTCGTCGTGGTAGTCAGTGATTCCTATGGTGACGGCGTCCCATAGCTCGCGAGTCTGCAGGATGGCTCTCATCAGTAAAGACCAGTCGCCGTAGTTGCTCCGGGTCAGTGTTGGGAACACCGTCGGGAGGGCCACCTCGCGTCTCTGCACCACCGGTGCGGCGACCTCGCGCCCGCAGACGGTGCGGCTATGCCTAGCCCTGGGAGACCGCGACAGCGTGCGCCCATGCGTCGGCGACAGAGTCCGGGACCCGCCGTCGGAGTCCTTCCGCGACCCATCGCCGGAGCCCTTCCGGGGCTCCTTGCTTCCCGCCATGATCGTCGGATCGCACTAACGGCTCTGATATCAATTGTAAGCACCGATCGTAATCACACAAATGCGTGAGAGCTCGGGAGACAGTGATTTTGCGTTGCAAACTCTTGCAACTTTTCTGCATTTATCTTCTCCTCTTATTCTGTTACAGAAGGGAAACGAGGCCACTAACAGCCCGAGAAACCACCCCACGCCGAACCACAACAATCGCGCCATCCCACGATCCAGCTCGTGCGGGGTGTGGACTACTTCTAAGGAAGAAAAAACTTCCTAACAAACTTATCTACTCAGCTGACTAATCAGCGTTTATTTTCTGCTAAGACTGAAACGACGAACACGGAAGGTTTAAGTCCACAGTAGGATGGGGATCGGCCTTGTTCTTGAAGGGGAAACGTGTCCTTCACTGTGAGACAGTGTTCAAGCGGCGGATCCTTCTTTATCACCGGGAGAAACGGAGCAGCGTGTGGGCTCATGATGTGCACGATCACCTTGGTGCCTAGCATCTCATTCACCTATCGTTCGGTCTCGTCCTCTAGTAAGGGTGAGTATCATCAATACAACCACGTTTTGATCGGTGTCGTGCCTGGCTCTGACAGCGTGGCATGTTGTCAACAGCGCGTGGTCATACTGACGACATGACAGCAGTGTCGAGCATGGCCTGCATGTAAATCTGGGAGTGGTTTTAGAAAAACTGGTTGAAATGGTTTGGATTTTTATTATGGGCTTGACTGGTTTAGGTTTTATTGGGCTGAGGCTTTCCTTAGTTCGGTTTGGTTTGGGTTTGGAGAGAAACCAGTTTGGGTTAGTTGGTTATGGGCTGAAACCATTTGATGTATTATGGGCTACAAACTGTGGGTACAACCCGGTTCTCTGGTATGGGTTCATTGCCTTCGACTGCTCCCAACCCAAGTACCCAACCCACGCGCCGCCCCCTGTCTCTTCCGTCTTCGCCCTCGCCACCGCCCGCACGCCCCCATGTCTCTTCCCCCTCGTCGTCCCTTCCTTGCGCCACCGCCTCGCCTTCCCCCTCCGGCGCCGCCCCCTCCTTGGTACAGAAGATCCGACATGAGCTACCCCGAGCTGGCCCTCCCATCGTTGCTGCCGCTCCTCCCCGTCCGTTAGGGTTGAGGTCGCCGGGCCGTCTCCGCCGCTCCACCTTCCCTCTGCCGGCAACCGGCAGGTACCCCTCTCTCTCTCTCTCTCTGACCGGCTACTGCAATCTCCCTCCTTTCTTGCTTCCTTTCAACTAGATCCATTCGACATTCATATTCCCTGCCCAGTTATCTGAAAGTTCGGTTCGGAATTCAGTTAAGAGACGAAGATTCAGAAATCAGAATTCTACGCAACAGCCAATCTGCATCGATCGTTAAACAGTATGAATCCATTCTTCCCGAGAGGCAAGCTGCTTGCTGGATCCCAACCTGCATGTTCATCATGTTCTGCTCTGCTCTGTTTCCCCCCTCTGCATCTCTAGGTCTGCATGTATGTATGTATGGTGCTGATGTGGCAATTGGTCAATATACATCATTAGAGTGGGAAAGTTGAAATTGTGCTTGCCAACCAGTCTCAATCCATTACTTGTAGCTTAATCATCATCATCTTCTTCCCAAATACCACCTCTACTCATGCCTGTCTCCAAACAAGCACTACTATTATTATCATTATTTATTTTGGAAGGATGTTACATTGTTGTCACGAATTTTAAATAGCCAGTTCATCCATGGAGCTTGGCATGTTGCATGATGCACTTTAGTATCAGTGTTCATTAGTGAAATTCTGCACTTCAGTATGATTTTAAGAGTGATTTGGGAAGTATCAGTGTTCAGCATTTGCTTCAGATATCATTGCTTCTACACTTCCTGTGGTTATTTGGGAAGTATGCCAATTCTGCACTTTAGTGAAATTCTGCCATTTTAAGAGTGATTTGGGAAGTATCAGTGTTCAGTGATGGGCCATCTTCAGTGGTTATATATTGATAGAGACCTCACTTGATGTTATCATGACCAACTGTGCGTCCGGGGGTTGTTTCAATATTTTGCTTCATGGGTTATATGCATCCATAACATCCTCACTTCAGGTCTCTATCTTCAGTGATGGGACACCTTTGCCGAATCTCTGTGGTTATATATTTTTCTTCTAGCCCAGAATTATTAATTTTAATTCTTGTCAAAATCATGCCTCTATATATAGTGTAGGCATGCATGCTAGACACTCTAGTTTGTATAAAGAACAATGATAATTATTATTCTAAAACCACTTACTATTCCATAATACCTGGAGTTGGCTAGTGAGTTGGAACGATGAGAGTGCTGATTCCACATTTTAGGAACCTTCTTGCTCTATATTCTACCATTTTCTAACAGTAACTTTCCACATTGTAGGATCGAAAGTATGTCTAGAGGGGGGTGATTAGACTACTTGACCAAATAAAAATCTAGCCTTTTCCCAATTTTAGTTCTTGGCAGATTTTAGCTATCTTAGCACAAGTCAAGCAATCTCCACACAATTCAAGCAAGCATGCAAAAGAGTATATGAGCAGCGGAAAGTAAAGCATGCAACTTGCAAGAATGTAAAGGGAATGGTTTGGAGGATTCAAACGCAACTGGAGACACGGATGTTTTTGTCGTGGTTCCGATAGGTGGTGCTATCGTACATCCACGTTGATGGAGACTTCAACCCACGGAGGGTAACGGTTGCGCGAGTCCACGGAGGGCTCCACCCACGAAGGGTCCACAAAGAAGCAACCTTGTCTCTTCCATCACGGCCGTCGCCCACGAAGGACTTGCCTCACTAGCGGTAGATCTTCACGAAGTAGGCGATCTCCTTGCCCTTACAAACTCCTTGGTTCAACTCCACAATCTTGTCGGAGGCTCCCAAGTGACACCTAGCCAATCTAGGAAACACCACTCTCCAAGAAATAACAAATGGTGTGTTGATGATGAACTCCTTGCTCTTGTGCTTCAAATGATAGTCTCCCCAACACTCAACTCTCTCTCACAGGAATTGGATTTGGTGGAAAGAATATTTGAGTGGAAAGCAACTTGGGGAAGGCTAGAGATCAAGATTCATATGGTTGGAATGGAATATCTTGACCTCAACACAAGTGTAGGTGGTTCTCTCTCAGAAAATGTGTATTGGAAGTGTAGGTATGTTCTGATGGCCTTCTCCATGAATGAAGAGTGGGTGGAGGGGTATATATAGCCTCCACACAGAATCTAACTGTTACACACAATTTGCCAAACTCGGTCGGACCGATTCAGCAAACCTAGTGACCGTTAGGATTTTCGGTGGGACTGAGATGCAACTCGGTAGGACCGATATGGTTAGGGTTAGGGCATAACGTAATCTCGGTGTGACCGATTACACAAACTCGGTGGGACCGATTTTGGTAATAAGCTAACCAGAGAGTTGGTCAGGTAAACTCGGTGGGACCGATTCGCTCATCTCGGTGAGACCAAAGTGTTACAAAAGGGAAACAGAGAGTTTACATTGCAATCTCGGTGGGACCGATCGCTCATCTCGGTAAGACCGAAACGTTACGAAGGGAAACAGAGAGATTACAATCCCATCTCGATGAGACCGAGATCCCTATCGGTGAGACCGATTTGCCTAGGGTTTGTGGCAGTGGCTATGACATTTGAAACTCGGTGGCGCCAGATAGAAAGAATCGGTGGGGCCGAGTTTGACTTTTGGTTTAGGTCATATGTGGATGTGGGAAGGTAGTTGAGGGTTTTGGAGCATATCACTAAGCACTTTGAGCAAGCAAGCCATTAAGAAACACCTCATCCCTCCTTGATAGTATTGGCTTTTCCTATAGACTCAATGTGATCTTGGATCACTAAAATATAAAATGTAGAGTCTTGAGCTTCAAGCTTGAGCCAAACTTTTTGTCCTTAGAATTTTGAGGGATCCACTTTCCTTATCCATGCCATGCCATTCATTGAGCTTTTCCTGAAATATTAATATTGGAATAATGTTAGCTCAATGAGCTATATGTTGTTAGGAATTACCAAAACCACCCAGGGATAGTTGCACTTTCAATCTCCCCCTTTTTGGTAATTGATGACAACATATAGATCAAAGCTTCGACAAATGATAATAAGAGTGAAAGATATTGTCGCTTTGAGAAGTATGTGAAAAGCAAGAGCTCCCCCTAAATTTGTGCATATCAAGATTTGCTTTGGACTAAAAATGCACAATGAGTTAGGATCATGGGTTACTCTTCCATGTCACATACATCTTGGTGGAGCGCTCAAAATGATAAGAATTAAATACATGCACTCATCACCAAGCAAAGTGAATGATCATATAAGGATAAGTAAGATAATATCATCTAACAAGTATAAGTGTAGCTTATGATCAACCACATGATCATCAATGTCTCACAGATAATAGCATAGTATCTCAAGCAATCAAAAGACAGACAAAGTTCAATCACCAAAGCAAGAGAGAATAAAAAGCAACTCTCTCTCTCGAAGCCTATGATCTATACATTTTTCTCCCCCTTTGGCAACAATTTACCAAAAAGTTCATAGAAAATGCACAGCACTAAAACGTCTCTTAGGCTTGGTCTTCAGGTGGTGGTGTCCGGAGAACGCCAAGGACGAAGGCTTCAGTTGATGTGGATGGAGCTGAAGGAGTTGGTGCTGGAGCTGGTTGCGCTGGAACTGTAGCTGGTGCAGATGAAGTGACTCTAGTGTCTGGAACAGGCACTGCAGCAGACCTCTGAGCTCTAGGCACTCTGGCAAATGCATCAGTGGTTGTCTTTCCCTTCCTCTCCTGCATATCATCTTGAAGTTGCTTCACAACTGACTGAATCTCAGTTACTTTGACATCTAAATCATAGAATTTTTGTTCCACAATTCTTTCCAAGCTCTCCTGGTTTTGAGTCAGGGTGGCCAGTCCCTTCTCAATCCTCAGAGTTGATGCTATCAAGTAACCAAGCTGGTCCTGCTTGCTTTTCAAAAAGTACTCAGATGCCTCCTCTTGAGTTGGCATCTTGGCAGCCTTCTCTTTCTTTGCTTTCTCCTTCTTCTCTTGAGCTTGTATTGATGATGGTTCATTCTCATTCATCACAACTTGATTGTCCTCAAAGTCAGGATAGGTAGGCAAGTGTTCCTTATCCAACAAGTATGTGCCTGTGCCCATCTTTGAGTTTATCAACTCCTGGATTTGTGGGGCATATCCACAACTTCTTTTCTGGTCAGCTGCAGTCCTCTTGATAGTCTCAACTATAAGGCTCATGACCTTGAACTTCTGTGGCACATCAAATATATGTAGCAAGTTAATTGCATGGCCTCTGATCATTCTGTGATCACCAAACTTGGGCAAGAGAGTGTGCCTAAGGATCCAATTGATTGTAGGCAGCCCTGACAGCAAGTGTTTTACTGACCCAAACTGGTGAGTCTCAAGATCATCTTCAGGAATCTCCTTGTACATGTTTGCCATAGAGTTGTGATCCATCTTCTTCTTGGCATAGACATCCAGGTCATCTTCTTCTTCCTTAGGAGCATTGATCAGATTTGTCCATTCCTCAATAGTTGAGTGGTACCTTGTACCTTCAGACATCCATAATATCCTGCCATCTGGATAGAAGTGTGTTGTGGAGTAGAATTGCATTATGAGCTCCTCATTCCACTTTGTGAGCTTCTGCCCAACAAAGTCTGCAACTCCACAAGCACTGAAGCTGTCAAACACACCAGGATAGTGTTCCTCATTTTCCTTGATATACTTCCAGTCGACCCACCTCATTTCACACACTATAGGCTTCTTGTCCAACAACACTGTCTCATAGAAGTCATGTTGTTCCTTTGTGTGGAACCTGTAATCAACAGTAGTCCTTATCCTGGTAGCATATGGATCTGTCTCTCTCCATAGCCTCAACCCTGAGTCTCTCCTGATCTTCATGTTCTCAACCACAGGATGAGCATCATTATGGTCTGGAATCTTGGGTTTGAGCTTTCTCAGGACTTGTCCTTCATCATCTTCATCAGCAGCAACTTCAGGCACTGGGGCCTTGTTCTTCTCAGCAGCTGGTATACTCCTGGTATTCCTCTTAGGTGCACTCTTGGGCTTGGAGGCTGCTTTGGGTGCTTCTTTGGGCTTTGATGAAGCAGCCCCTGTCCTGATAGCATCACCCATAAGCTTCTGGGCCTTAGGTGCTGGTGCAGCAACCTCTTCTTCCTCTTCCTCTTTAGAATCTCTCATGATTGAGGATCTCCCAAGCACTCTAGCAGTGGTCTTTTTGATCCTCTCCTTCCTCTTCTTCCCTTCTGCAGCAGCCTCTTTGGGTTCAGACCCCAAAGGGACTTGAGTAGATGCTCTGGCCTTAGACATTGGAATTCTCTTTGCAGGGACCTTTTGCTTCATGCCTGGCTTGGTGGCAGCAGCGGTGCTATATTCCTTCTTAACCACTTACTTCTTGGAAGTGGCCTCATCCTAAACTTCCACATAGTCTTCATCCTCAGACTCTGAAGTTTTCTTCTTCCTTGTTCTGCTGGCAGCTTTGGGCAAGTTGATGGGAGTGCTCCTGCTACCATCATCTGAACTGCTAGAGGGACTAGTGCCCTCACTCAGGTGAACCTGCTCCTCTGACCTGTTCTGGTTGTCACTCTGATCAGACATATTGCAAACACTGACAGCAGACCCTGTGAATAGATATAGATGAGATAGAGTGGATGAGCATCACAAAATGCAGAGGTTTTTGCAAAAGAATGAGTTAAAAACTTAGTTTTAGTTTTCCACAGAAAGCATTTCGGATCAACCGATTTGTAAACTCGGTGATACCGAAGCAGCTGTTGGAACCTAAACTAGTGAACTCGGTCAGACCGAGTCACAGTTCGGTGGCACCGAGACTGCTAGGGTTTCACAAAGTCCTGAACTCGGTCACACCGATTTGCAATTCTCGGTCAGACCGAAAATTACATGTGCAATAGCCTGAGCCGAATTGGTGGTACCGAGTTCCACAACTCGGTGGGTCCGAGATGGTTTCGGCGGAAAACTAACCCTAAATTTTCAATTCAACTCTAATCTACGGAGTGTTTTGACTGGATAAGATCATTTCAATCGTGGTAAGAATCATAATGAACACAATGTGCTAGGAATCGGATGGGGATAGCACTGTGATCGAGTCCATACCCTAGTTCGGCGATGAACTCACTACGGCGGCAACGGCGGGGAAGAATTCCGTTGACGGCGGTGGAGACCAGCGATAGGAGGCGGCTGGCGATGAGGAGGACGATCCGTAGACCCAGGAGGCAGAGCGAGCTATGCGCGGGCGAAGGGGTTTCGGAGAAATTTCTAAAATTTTGCCCGTGAGTATATATAGCCCGACCCTGTCGGTGTGACCGAGTGGAACAACTCAGTGGCACCGAGATTCATAACTGCAAGCAGTTACTGAATCTCGGTGTGACCGAAAGGTTCAAATCGGTTGCACCGAGATTGAAAACCTAGATCGACTTAGTGATCTCGGTATGACCGAAATGGAGGAATCGGTCAGACCGAAAAGCACAAAGAAGTTTTGGAAGTTTAAGTCTATGACGAATCGGGGACTCCGAGTGCTCCTCACACAGAGTGGTTCGAATCTGACTTGATCAAATTTTGTGATGTAGCATGAATAGAGTTTGAGACGAGAAAAGCATAGATAGCTAGAGAGGGTTCTTAGGCATTCTTGTCCATCCACTTGGCAAAAGAAAAGAAAAACAATCAATCAAAACAACAAGTGGATGTCCTCGAATGAGTGAAATATGCAATCAACATGCTCACACAATAAAATGGCAATTGAAATATGTGGCAAAGCATGCACAAACAATTCTATCATCTATCAAACAATTTGCGATGACTAGGTCATCTATATATGAGTATATTGACTTAGGAGTCAAATGAGAACATTTGATCATAGGTCATACTCATCGTTTAAGCACAAGTGGGGTTACCACTTTTACATAAAGCATTGTTGTGTTCACACTATTAGAGTTGCTTTAGCTCAATTCTTAGAGTAAAGCTCCCCCTAGATGTGAGATCCCCCCTAAGAGGGATGAACTAACCTTGGGTTTTGTCGATGATGACTTCATGTAGATTTTGAAGATGTGGATGCTCAATGTTGATGTAGATCATTTGAAGCTATCCATTGGAGTGAGTTGCACTTTCAATACCTACACGGGTTAGTCCCACAAGGAACAAACAAGGATATCCATAGACATAAAGTGATGCACACACAAGATGATGTCTATGAAAGCTTTTATGTTACCTTGTCCCTTGTCTTACCAACAAGAGGGTTTGTGACTCCTTGAACTAGTGCAAGATGTGGAAGTTGATTGCACTTGTTCTTGCCAAGATGATAAGAGTGAAGTATGTTGGCGAAGTCACCCTCAAGAACTCTCTAGTTCTTCTTCTTCGGGATCCACACCATCTTGATGGGAATCCTCGGTGTTGTAGTTGTACTTGATGAAGTGGAACTTGAAGTAGTCTTGGGAACCCACTTGACCAAGGCCTTAGGAGCTTCTTCAAATGCATCAATTTCCTCTTGAAGCTTGTCCTTGCCTTTTTGCTTGTGGTCTTGTGGTGGAAGATCATCTTGAGCTTGTGTCCCTTTGAGAGAAGTAGGACCATACTTCTCTTGTTGAGGAACAAACTTCGTCTTGGGTTATTGATCTTCTTCCCACTCAACTCCATTGGCATTGAACTTTCATTCAAAACCAACACATTGATTCTTCCGGTGCCTTCCTTGCTTGCGTACAATTTCCTCGAATTGCTTACTTCCGGCAAGGCTCTTGTAAACACCTTTCTCTATAATTCCCTTCAATAAGCTATTTTCTTGCTCAAGTGTAACTTGGCTAAGAGAATCATTAGTGGAATCAAGAGAACTACTAGAAGCAACAATATTGGATTTAGCATGATTGTTGTTACTACTAGAGGAAGAATCTTTCTTGTTCTTGTTACTAGACTTGACTTGAGGCATGTAAGTGGATAAGAGTAAACACTTGGCAATGTAAGAAGAACTTTTCTTACGAAGATCATCATTGATTGCTTTTAAGAACTCATGCTCTTGCTCAAGGTTGAGCTTTTCAAAGCGCAATTTCTCATGAGTCCTTAAAAGTTCTCGATGATCTCCTAAGATAGTTTCATGAGCTAACTTAAGAGTGTTTAGTTCTTTAGTTAGAGACTCAATCTTCTCCTTATCATTATCATTCGTTTTATCTTGATTAGCATGATTAATTGACGCTTCATCATAGTATTCATCACTAGAGTTGTCAACAAGTAAATCATCATCACCTAACAAGTCATCTTCATCACTATTGAAATCAACATACTCGGGGTGTGATACCTTTGGGCCTTTAGCCATGAAGCATGTTCCAACTCCTTCATTTGGTGAGTCAAATATGTCGTAGGAGTTGGTTGTCACAAGTGCTAGACCGGCAGCACCTTCATCTTGAGTATATTTGGAGTCGGAGTGATAGCTTCTCTCAGAGTGGTTGTCGGAGTCGGAGTCGGATACCCATTCACCAACATGAGCTTGATGTCTTCGTTTTGTGTAGCTCCTTGATGACTTGTCCTTTCTTTCCGAATCCTTGCTTCTCCATGAGGTTCTTCGTTCATAACGATCATCTCTACTCCTTTCTCTAGATGGTGATTCTTCTCTTCTACTTCTTCTCTTGGGAGAATCTTCTCTTCTCTTGTAGGGAGCCGTACACTCATTGGAATAGTGTCCGGGTCTTCCACAATTGTAGCAGTTTCGCTCTCGACTAGAAGATCTTTTGTCATTGTAGGACCTTGACTTGAAGCCTCTATCTTTGCTTCTACTCTTGTAGAACTTGTTGAAGTTTTTCACCATTAAGCTCAATTCTTCATTGAAGTCTTGTTTCTCACTTGATGATGTAGGGGCTTCACATGAGGCTTTATAGGCACCACTTGATTTGTTGTGAAGTTCCTCTTTATCCTTAAGTGACATCTCATGAGCAACAATTCTTCCAATCACCTCCGTTGGCTTGAGATCTTTGTAATTGGGCATCATTTGGATCAATGTGCACACGGTATCATATTTTCCATCCAAGGCTCTTAGAATCTTCTTGATGATGAATTTATCGGTCATCTCTTCACTTCCTAAGCCGGCAATCTCATTTGTGATAAGAGCAAGCCTAGAGTACATTTTAGCGACACCTTCACCATCCTTCATTTTGAACCTGTCAAGTTGACTTTGAAGCACATCCAATTTGGATTCCTTGACGGAGTCGGTACCTTTGTGCATATCAATCAAAGTATCCCAAATTTCCTTTGCATTCTCAAGACGGCTGATTTTGTTGAATTCTTTGGGGCACAATCCGTTGAAGAGGATATCACAATCTTGAGCGTTGTATTGCAGCATTTTCAACTCTTCTGCGGTAGCTTCACGGTTCGGTTCTTTCCCATCAAAGAATTCACCTTGCAAGCCAATACACACAATAGCCCAAACAGCGGGGTTATGTCCAAGAATATGCATTTTCATCTTATGCTTCCAACTAGCAAAATTTGTACCATCAAAGTAAGGACCTCTATGGTGATAATTTCCCTCGCTAGACGCCATACTCTCCTAGGTTGTGAAACCAAGGCTATGACCGCCAAAAGCTATGGAAATCAAAGCAAATGGAGACCAAAGCACTGATACCACTTGTAGGATCGAAAGTATGTCTAGAGGGGGGTGATTAGACTACTTGACCAAATAAAAATCTAGCCTTTTCCCAATTTTAGTTCTTGGCAGATTTTAGCTATCTTAGCACAAGTCAAGCAATCTCCACACAATTCAAGCAAGCATGCAAAAGAGTATATGAGCAGCGGAAAGTAAAGCATGCAACTTGCAAGAATGTAAAGGGAAGGGTTTGGAGGATTCAAACGCAACTGGAGACACGGATGTTTTTGTCGTGGTTCCGATAGGTGGTGCTATCGTACATCCATGTTGATGGAGACTTCAACCCACGGAGGGTAACGGTTGCGCGAGTCCAAGGAGGGCTCCACCCACGAAGGGTCCACGAAGAAGCAACCTTGTCTATTCCATCACGGTCGTCGCCTACGAAGGACTTGCCTCACTAGCGGTAGATCTTCACGAAGTAGGCGATCTCCTTGCCCTTACAAACTCCTTGGTTCAACTCCACAATCTTGTCGGAGGCTCCCAAGTGACACCTAGCCAATCTAGGAGACACCACTCTCCAAGAAGTAACAAATGGTGTGTTGATGATGAACTCCTTGCTCTTGTGCTTCAAATGATAGTCTCCCCGACACTCAACTCTCTCTCACAGGATTTGGATTTGGTGGAAGGAAGATTTGAGTGGAAAGCAACTTAGGGAAGGCTAGAGATTAAGATTCATATGGTTGGAATGGAATATCTTGACCTCAACACAAGTGTAGGTGGTTCTCTCTCAGAAAATGTGTATTGGAAGTGTAGGTATGTTCTGATGGCCTTCTCCACGAATGAAGAGTGGGTGGAGGGGTATATATAGCCTCCACACAGAATCTAACCGTTACACACAATTTGCCAAACTCGGTGGGACCGAATGGTTAAACTCGGTGGGACCGAATGGTTAAACTCGGTCGGACCGATTCAGCAAACCTAGTGACCGTTAGGATTTTCGGTGGGACTGAGATGCAACTCGGTAGGACCGATATGGTTAGGGTTAGGGCATAACTAATCTCGGTGTGACCGATTACACAAACTCGGTGGGACCGATTTTGGTAATAAGCTAACCAGAGAGTTGGTCAGGTAAACTCAGTGGGACCGATTCGCTCATCTCAGTGAGACCAAAGTGTTACAAAAGGGAAACAGAGAGTTTACATTGCAATCTCGGTGGGACCGATCGCTCATCTCGGTAAGACCGAAACGTTACGAAGGGAAACAGAGAGATTACAATCCCATCTCGGTGAGACCGAGATCCCTATCGGTGAGACCGATTTGCCTAGGGTTTGTGGCAGTGGCGCCGGATAGAAAGAATCGGTGGGGCCGAGTTTGACTTTTGGTTTAGGTCATATGTGGATGTGGGAAGGTAGTTGAGGGTTTTGGAGCATATCACTAAGCACTTTGAGCAAGCAAGCCATTAAGCAACACCTCATCCCTCCTTGATAGTATTGGCTTTTCCTATAGACTCAATGTGATCTTGGATCACTAAAATATAAAATGTAGAGTCTTGAGCTTCAAGCTTGAGCCAAACTTTTTGTCCTTAGAATTTTGAGGGATCCACTTTCCTTATCCATGCCATGCCATTCATTGAGCTTTTCCTGAAATATTAATCTTGGAATAATGTTAGCTCAATGAGCTATATGTTGTTAGGAATTACCAAAACCACCCAGGGATAGTTGCACTTTCACACATATTTTTCCCAATGCAGTGTGCTATAAAATTTGAGGCATGTCTACATCAGAGGGTTCGGAGAGTGCTGATTCCATGGGTGAGGATACAAGTCAAGTACCACATGCTAGAAGGTCCAAGGTATGGGAGCATTATGAAGTAGATCTGGTTCTCGTAGATGGTGATCTCAAGGTTGTGTGCAAATACTGTGGAGTGCAACTTCACACCAAGTTTGGGACAAGCAGTTTGAGGACCCATATTGCAGAGGCTTGCCGATCAATTCAGGATGCTTGCAGGAAGAGGTTTTTGTTGACGATGAAAAAAACATCCGAAGGTCTGTTTGTGTTTGATGAAAAAGTTTGTCGTGAACGCATGGTCAAGTATTGCGTCCATGCTGAGATCCCCTTTCTTAAGTTTGAAGATCCCCACCTTCAGCCATGGATTGACTCAATGCAGCCAGCGTTTCAAATCAAGGGTCGTCACACAATTCGTGATGATGCAGTGAAGATGTATAAGGGAATGAAGAAAGATATCGAAGTAGAGCTACAAAATTTGGATTCTCGCATTTGCTTAACATCTGACATGTGGACATCATCACAGGACTTGGGATACATGTGCATCACCGCCCATTATATCGATGCAGAATTCAACTACAAGAAGAAGACCATAAGTTTCGCAGAAGTGAAGTATCCCCACACATGCTATGAGATAGAAGAAGAAATAGTTTGTTGCTTAACAGAATGGGGCATAAGAGGAAAATTATTCACTTTAACACTAGATAATGCCATCAATAATACTAATGCATGTGAGGAGTTAATAAAATATCACAAACATGAGCTGCTCCTTGAAGGTCAACATTTGCATGTCAGGTGTTGTGCGCACATTCTTAATATCTTGGTTCAGGATGGAATGAAAATAATCCATGAAGCTATTGACATGATACGTGAGCTGATGAAGTATATTGACTCTTCTCCTTCAAGACTTCAAGATTTCAATACAATTGCAAGTGGGATGGGTCTACGTGCAAAGAAAGGCATCTCTGTTGATACACCAACCAGATGGAACTCAACCTGGAAAATGCTTGTAGAAGCATTGACGTACAAATCTGTTCTCACTAGTTATGCCAACAGAAAGATGATAGATTCTCCAAGTGAGGAGGAATGGGAGAAGGCAAAAGCTATTTGTGAGTTTCTAAAAGCTTTTGAAGAGCTTACTTTGATCGTTTCAGCTCATAGGAAGCCAACTTCACATAAGTTTCTGCCAGTTGTGCTTTCTATTCGCCATGCATTGAAAGATCTGGGTTGGCAGACCTCTGATGTGTTGAAGAAATTGGCGGCAGTGATGCAAACGAAGCTTGATAAATATTGGGATCCCGAGGAGAAGGAGAATGCAGATCCTAACCATCGTAGAAAAAGCAAGGGCATTGAGTTTAACCATGCACTTGTCAATGCTACATTCCTGGATCCAAGGAGGAAAGAAGATTACTTGGATTTCTTCTATTGCAAGTTGTCTACCGACGGGGAGCAAATTACAAAACAAGTGGAGATTGCTTTAGAATGGGTGAGAAAGTATGTCAAGGAATATGAGCTACTTGCAGCGACAAGCACTGCACACTCGACACCTTCTAGTCAAGGCAATACCATTATTGGATCACCTGTTGCAGGGAAAAGGAAGTTGGAAGAAGAGTTTGCCCAGCACAAGTCTCGTCGGAGGTCACGTGTACACAAATCTGAGCTTGATGCATACTTGGAAGAAGCATCCGAGAAGGTCGGTGATGACTTTGATGTCTTGGGTTGGTGGAAGAGGCATGGCGAAAAGTTTCCTATATTGGCATCTGTGGCCCGTGACTTTCTTGCAATTCCTTTGAGCACAGTGGCATCTGAATCAGCCTTCAGTTGTGGTAAGAGGATACTAGGCGACAAGAGAAGCTCTTTGAACCCTGATATGCTAGAAGTGCTTGTTTGTGCTAAAGATTGGTTGTTCAAACCAAAGGAGGGTGAGTTAACCGCTTACATTTTGGTTCTACTACTTGTGTAGAATGGGATATATAAAGCCTACAGTATAGAAGTAATATAGAAGTGTTGATATGCCTTTAAATTAATATTTTGTTTCATTTGCAGGAGATGGACAGTAAGGACGCGGCTAAAAGTTTGGAACCAATGAAAGGTAAAAATATAGTCCTGTATATACATATGCAATGGCTAGTGAAGTTTTGAAGTTGGTGGCCAAGTTGGCTCTTTAGAACATCCTGATCATCAATAAAATACTAGAATGCACAAGTTGACATTTTGTAACGGGACAAGCAAATTGTTATGTTTATAAGTCTACCTTTTTCTGATGTTGCACAAGTTAGTGGCACCTCTTTGGTGTCCTTTCTTTATTTTACTAGAAAAGGCTAAAGAATTACATCCATGCTCTTGTATATTCCAGGTTATTCACTTTGTCATACGCACCTACTTTACATAGTGTAAAGCAGCCATATGTAATATGTTGCCAAAAATTACATAAACCTGGGAGAAGCTGGAGCATGGCATGAGCAACTAGTGATCCAGACTCATAGTTCTAAAAATTGTGTCTTTCAGATCAAGGTACAGGTTGACTACTACCGCCATGAGAACTCGGTGACATCCATCATCGGCAGACAGCGTAACGCAATCCCGGCTTGGAATCCATTATCGGCCTTAATTCAGCTCCGTTTGTTATTACCTATGTACTTCAAGTGCTGGTAGTGCAGAATGTGTATGCTGTCAAGTGTAATATTTGTGTTTCAGAATCTGTGTTTTGTACATGTTATGAAGCTGTCAAGTGTTCATGTTATGAAACTGTCAAGTGTTCATCAATTTAGGTGTTGGTAGTGCAGAATATGTAAGCTGTCAAGTGCAATGTCTGTACATGTTATTAAGCTGGTGCTATGTTTTAGCAGTCAAGTGCAGGATCATACATATATTGAGTTGTACATGTATGGGTGGGGAACTGATATAGAACCATAGGCTAAAACCATAGTTCCTAGAACGAGTTAGTTTGGTTTTGGGGAATTTGTCATGTGGTTTGGTTTGGGCTGGGTGCCAATGCCAATTACGTGGTGTTAGTTTGGTTCAGTTTCCAAAACGTCATCACATGGGTTCAGTTCAGGTTTGGTTTGGTTACCCACCCATTCTCAGATTTACCTACATGGTGGGTGGAGTGTTTTCCTCTAGTGCCGGCAGTGGCAAAATTTCGTGTTTTGACCCTTTTCTAAAACCTATTCGAGATCTGATCCTAGATTGAAAAAATTTCAAAATCTGACCATTTTGCTACCGTCAGAGTCCATGGCGGTAGGGTCTAACAGCCTACCGCCAGGGACTTTGACAGTTGAAAACATCGTTACCACCAAACGGGTTGGCGGTAGCCTGACGGTAGGCACGAGCATGCACTGTGTTCAATACTTATGAGGTTTTTGGCGGTAGGGCATGCAACCCTACCGTCAAGGTCCTTGGCGGTAGGCTGTTATACCCTACCGTCATGGTCCCTAGAGGTAGCAAAATGATCAAATCTAGAAAAAAATTCAAACTAGGGTCAAATCTCGAATAGGTTTAAAAAAGAGGTCAAAACACGAAATTTAGCCGCCAGCAGTAGTGTGATCAAGATTTTTTTTTAAGGGCATCATGGCTAGCTTTATTAATCACACGGTAAAGATACATCATCTATGAACTTACAATAACCAGATAATCTCGTGGCTCATTTGTCCAAACACTAGAAAAATTATTTAAAAACTGTAATTAGGCACATGCGCCGCTTTATTAACCGAACAACAACAATGTTTAAATTTGACCCTTCCCATGATTGAACTAATATCAACACACTCACCAAAGATAGCCACAGCTGCATCCCATCATCTTGGTTACCCAGTACAAAAATTAGTGCTGCTGTAGCCTGTAGGTGTGCACTGTCCTGGAGCAAAGCAAGATGCGCGGCAGCAGAACCAACTCCATATGGAGCCACGCATGAAGGGTAGGCAAATGGCTATGCAAAACAAATCGATTTACATACACTAAGCACGTGCTGCACTCAACAGTACGGCTCGGCTTCGCCAAGCGCATGGTGTATATAAATGTTTCAACTTTCATTTCAAGCCACCCCAGGCCCCAGCGACAGCACATTCATATCTACTTTTTTCGCCTGCCCAGTCCAGAGCCAACGCCCCCGGCGACAAAAACCAAGGTTTCATGGAGGCAGCGCGAATACAGTCAGCAACATTGACTTACGACAATATCACAATATACAAGACTCCGACTAGTTCTTCTACGAAGAATATGACCATTATTACCTACAGCGAGCAGTCTGACGCCGGTTATCTGCCGGCGGACAGTTCGATGGCGTCCTGGTTGTAGATGGAGTCCTCGCCCCAGTCGAACCGCTGCTGCATCCGCTCGTAGTCCTCCCTCCTCGTCACCTCCACCTGCTGCCACTCCTCCCACCGCTCCGCCAGGCCTTCCCCTTCCAGCATCCTTACCACCTCCGACATGGAGGGCCGGTCCTCAGGCGACCCCTGAGTGCACAGCAGCGCGATCTGCATCATCATCTCCACCTCCTGCCTGTCGAAGCTATTGTTCAGGTTTCGGTCCACGATGGCGTCTAGATTCCCCTCTCTTTGCAGCTTCTTCACCTGCACATTTGTGGCACCAGCATTATGCTTTGGATCACATGCTTCGGCGTTCAGGATTTATCTTAACTAGTGTAGCAGAATGCATGTCTTTTTGTTCAACAAGTGCGAGTCTCTTAAGTTGTTGTCCATAGAGTTCTTCATACACAAAGCTTACTCAGTAGCAGCTTGAATCAATCAAGTTTAGACGGGGTGGGAAGTGGAGTTGACTTACATGATCAAGTAACAACACGTCATCTTCTTCCTCCAGACGTGAAAAGTCAATGGCACGCTGCCCGGTGACCACTTCAAGAAGCATTATACCATAGCCGAAAACATCAGTTCTCTCAGATGACTTCCCTGTGGACAGATATTCTGGTGCAATGTGACCCATAGTCCCTCGGACTTGAGTGGTCACAGATGTCTTCTGTACATCCACCAACTTTGCCAAGCCAAAGTCGCCGACAACTGGTTCGAAACCTTCATCAAGCAAGACATTCGCGGCCTTGACATCACGGTGTATGATCTTAGGATTGCAGTGCTCGTGCAGGTACTCCAGTCCGCGCGCTGTGCCTATAGCCACTCGTTTCCTTGCATTCCAATCTAATATTGGTTCCCCGGGTTTAAATTCTGCACCATTCAACATTTCAACACAAGGAGCACATAAGAGAAAAGTATACAGATGGAAAGAAAACAGAAAAACTAACAAATAGATTTAGTCATTGTAAACTGAAAGGTAATGAATGTCCACAACAAAAACGAAGCAGACTAGAAAAACATTTAAGAAAAATCATGTTCTGGATGTAGAAGCAAATTGCATTTCACTCACTATAATCATTTAATAAACACTGGATGTTGGATTTTACTGACTGGCCCTTTTTCCTTTCTTTCATCACTTACCTGGATGGTATATCTCGGAAGATTATTTGATATTGCATTTTGGTCTATCTGTTCTTTACTCAGGATTTATACTGCCTACCAAGTAACTGTCTAGATCATTTTACGACTTACTAGAAACAAGTCTATGCATGCTGGCATCTTGCATTGGTAAAGCAAAATGAGCATATGAAATATAAAGATTTCAACAGGAAGCTATCTAAATTTTTAGAAGTACATTAGAATTGAAGTTACTAAGCCTAAATGAAGGTCCAAGACCAGTTACAGAATCTTTAAGCACATTGATGAAGGATCTGAGAAACTTCATAGAGTAGCACAACCGTAGGATTGCAGGAGATGAATCAGCTGGTCGATTGGTTAAGAAGAAAGAAAGTACCTCGCAAACGGTAGGCTACGCTAAGATTCTGCATGAAAGGATAAACAAGTAGACGTTCTGTTTGTGTTGTACAGAACCCAATCAATCTTAAAAGATTCCGGTGAACTGCAACACTAATCAGCTCAACTTCACGCAGGAAGGCAGCCTCCCCACCAGGACTTTCATAATCAGTTAACCGCTTTACGGCTATCTTAGTGCCATCTGGAAGTGCTCCTTTATATACTTTTCCAAAGCCCCCTTGTCCAAGAACATTTTTCTCACTGAAGTTATCAGTAGCGAGTTGTAATTCTCGCCATGCAAACCTTTTCAACTGCCCAAATGCAATTCTTCGGTCATCCTCACCTGTGGAAGTTATCAGATCTGTTAGTTAAATGAAAGAAAAATCTCGGCCTCTGCATACAAGGAATGCATTCAGCTACATATGATTGGTCAGTTCAATGCAATGCAACACATGAAAACTTCAAATTTGTAAGCTGGACATTGTGCCTCAAAAACACAGATGGTGCTACAGAGAAGTCGCAAAAGATGCTGGACACTAACTATTTCCATATAGCCAGAAACACTGTTACATGTGGTTCAGTAACAAAAAATCTGTGTATGCATACATAAACCAGTAAACCACATCTTTGTTTCGATAAGCTAATGAACAAGACTACAGGGGAAAAAACTATGAAGACAAACAAAGCGCCATATACACTACCTGATACATCCACAAAAACTTCACGCAGATGACCTTTTCTCCTTCCATTACAGATAATAAATAGAGCCCCTATGATGAGCAGCCCTATCACTCCACCAACTGTTCCAAGGACAATGCCTATTTTCGAACCATGGGATGAACCTATTAAAGAGTGATAAAATTAGCATATGCCTCAAAATCATTTTACAGACGTCAAATCAACACTCTAAGTTTTGTGCTATCTGACAAGTGTACAATGCAGAACAGAAAAATATGACCCAGGGAAAAAACAAAAGAAAATATGGCTGGTTACCTTGGTAAGGCGAACTTGATGCACAAGGATGAGCGAAGTTTGCTCCACAAGTCAAGTTATTGCCAGAAAAGCTGTGAAAGAAATGAACCTTTGTTAGACCTTCTAATTAACACACATAGAATTAAATGTTATAATGACTCCCATTACTTGTAACGTGCAACTTGAAATAGTTGAGCAGGTATTGGACCGGAGAGATTATTGTAGGCCAACCGACTGCCATCATAAGAAAGAAATTAGTTGTATATGATAGGAGATTAAGAAAAATAGATATAAGCTCTTGTGGACAGAAATCACGAATATTAATATTACTAGTTTGCTGCTTACATGTCTGTCAAGCTTGAGATGGTTGCCAGTGTATCAGGAACAGTTCCACTTAGTCTGTTTTGACTTAGTATCCTGGTTACAGAACAAAAGGTGAATGGGAATCAGGGAATGTTAAATTACTGATGTTCATGACATTAAGTAGTAACAATTCTGATACATACAAGAGTTGGAGCTTCGAAAGATGGCCAAGAGAAGCTGGGATTTCTCCAACCAGCAGATTTTCTTCCAAATCTAAGCTTGTCAAACTAGATAGGTTCCCAAGCTGCTCTGGTATGGTACCGGTAATCTTGTTACCAGGTAAGGACCTGCAATGTCATGCACCACAAAGATTAACAAAAGTTGGAGAACGTGATCACATGACACAATACGACCATCACTTCATCTAGCAAGCATAGAAATATAGTCAGCATTTCTCACACCTGTTCCTATAGAATCATAAGGTAGAGACATAGAGTGGTCTTTTCAGCAAAATAAAAGAGTAAGATACAGTAGCTATTCTATCACAACAACCACTTAACATCTAAAAGATATTCTATTGCTCTAGACGAGTACACTTACAGAACATTCAAATGCTCGAGGTCTCCAATTCTTGGCGACAGAACTCCAGTGAACCCCATAGAAGCCAATGTTCTGCAGGAGGGTATCGGGTTAACTCATGATAAAACTGAATGTCTTAGTAAGAAATATGAATAACACGGTAAACAGAACCATATGGAGGCTTAGCAAGTGTTACAATGCATTTATAGAAAGTGGAGGTATATATGTGTCTGTCACATACTACCTCTGTACCGAAATAGAGTACTTGTAGTACCAAAATACTGGAGTAGTTTCATAACAAGTATGTTAGAAACCTTTATGTATGTTAGGAACCTGGCCCGACATCTTAACAAAACAAAACTCCATCCCTCCTTTTCAAGCTCGACATCCGGAAGGCTTTTGACTCGGTGCGTTGGGACTATATAGTTGACATTCTTCAGCGGAGGGGCTTCCCTAGCAGATTTCAGGATTGGATTGCCGTCCTCCTTGGAACTTCTTTATCGAGGGTCCTTCTCAATTGGGTGCCGGGCACTTCGATTACGCATGGCCAGGGTCTTAGACAAGGAGATCCGTAATCGCCGCTGCTTCGTCATTACCATCGATCCGCTGCAACAAATTCTCGACTTGGCTATGAGGCTTTGCCTCCTCCTTAAAATCTGGGGACGTGGCACCATCTTCAGGACATCCCTATACCCGGATGACAGCTGTTTTCATGGCACCAAGAAAGGAAGATATCCAAAACCTTGCTTGTACTCTACATGGGTTTGGTGAGGTGACGTGGCTGCAATCAAACTTCCACAAGAGCTCGGTTGTGCCTATCTGGTGTGGGTACTTGGACTTGGAGAACATCCTCGAGGGGCTGCCTGCCATACGCACTTCTTTCCAATTGAGATATCTAGGCCTGCCGCTCTCGGTGTGGCAGCGCAGGCAGATAGACTTTCAACACCTCGAGGACAAAATCGCGGTGAAGCTCGTTCCTCGGGAGGGCATGAACATCACTTCGGCTGGTCATGGGGTGCTCGTGAAATCGATCCTCAACTCACAAACGATCGCCACCTTACGCCACTTGTCATCCCCCCACCCATCCTCAAAAGTATTAACAAGGTTGAGAGAGCATTTCTTTGGTCGAGGACCAATAAGGTGACGGGCGGGAAGTGCAAGGTGGGACTCCCCGTGGTTGCATGGCACAAGCCAAAAGACATCGCCCCGCTCATCTTAAAAGTGATTGGCATGAGCAATGGTCTTTCTTGGAACCACGTCCCGAATTCGTCGAGCTTTGGTCTCATCTTGCTCAAGTTCCTTTGAACTAGGATGTTGACAACTCCATCCATTGGAAGTTCTCTTCTAACAGGGAATACTTCGGCGGCGGAGGCATAAAAGGCTTAATTCTTGGGAGTTATCCTCACTCCAATGAACAAGATCATTCGGAAAGTGTAGGCTCCCCCAAAGGTCTTTTTTTTTGCATGGCTTGCTATCCAAAATAGGGTGTGGACGGCCGACCACTTGGATCGGCGCCGTTGGAAAAATTGCGGCCTTTGCCCTTTGTGCAAGCGTGAGTATGAGTCCGCCGCTCACCTCTTCTTCAAATATCGATTCACATTGAGGTTTTGGCGGATGCTCAAGGATTGGTTAGGACTCGCAGACATCGACCCCTCCCAATAAGCGACTCATCATTCTACCGGAAGTTGGTGGATCAACACAGCTACATGAAGCAAGGCGATGGTATCCCTCATAATGTTCACCAATCGAGCCATCTGGAATGACAGAAATGCTTGAGTATTCCGAAAGAAATCTATGCCGCCACTAATTATTTTGGCAAACTTTAGCAAAGCTTTGGGTTTTCGCGGGGTCGAAGCATTTGAGTAATTTATTGCCGGGAGTAGTGGCTTTGTATTAATATATAGTTTGGTTCCTCTTATGTTCCAAACCTTGTCTTCTCTTCTTAATTAGTGGATGAGGCGAATCTTTTGCCTCTGTTTCAAAAGCAGATGCACCTCAAATAATACTTGGACTTGTTTGCACAAATCGTAAGAGCTAACCAGAAATGGATATGGAATGCAAACGAAATAATCCCAGCTTCTAGCTACATGATCTATGGGAAAATATTGGCAGTACACAAAGTAAGCAAAGTGGCGAGAGATCCAGAATGGCAACTTACACTTGCACAACATTATTGTTACTGTCACAAATAACAGAATTCCAAGTGCAAGGGTTAACTTGATTTTGATTCCAGTCTGTAAGCTGTGTGCCAGTAGCGTTCAGCTTCAGCTTCATATCATATAATGCATCACCTAAGGAAACAAATGATATTTCATTGTTAATCATAAGAATATATGTTGCTTAATTAATCTAATCCATGATTGTGAATGTGCTCCAAAAGGATGGAATGACTATACAGATGATAGACATGCAAGCGGACCTTGGCGATCAGACGCTGCATACGAGAGCAGAAATGTCAAAGTCATAATGATGCCGATCAGCCCCATCTTTCCTTTATTGTCACTGTAGTACCAATTGACTTCCTTATGAGAAGTTGCCCAGCTAGAAAATATGCACAGATTAATAATAGTAGCAGCAATCCATTGGCTACCTGGTTAAACAAAATCAGATCAGTGTGGAGCACACGATAAAAGAAAAACAAAAACATAGGTATTTCAAGTACACTATCGTCAGAGAAGATGGTTGGCTACAACATAAACCAGTACAAATCAATCTTCGCTTGCCTTGAAGACATTAATTCGAGTACTGCACATACAATTTGTAAACATTTGCCCCTAGAAGCATTATCACAAACACCTGATCAAGCAAAATCCTGTCACATATAAACTTGAACATGCACTGGAAAATCATGCATCCAGTACTCATCAAGGAATAATCAAAATTATGCTCTCACAACATCAAATCTACAGCAAGTGCTCATCCAATACAGAAATCAGGACAAAAATTGAACAAACAGACGATGCAAGAGGAAGGGGGCAGGGGGGTGAGGGAAGAGGGAGGAAGGACGAAGGAGTTGTGGCTACCTGCCTACTGACTGGTCGCCGGCGTAGCTCCTGTACTAGCGGCTGGGCGCGCTGCGGCGGCGGGCCGGCGGCGGCTAGGAACCCTAGCTGTCACGCTCGGGAAGGACTCTGGCCGTTCGCCCGGGAAGTGAGGCGCTCTCTTCGTTCGCTCGCTCGCTCGGCTAGCAAGCATACACGCACGCACGGGGAGAGGGGCGGCTACCAATCAGCCTGGCCAGCCGCCGCAGCGCACCTGGGGAAGGATTCCTTCCGAAGGAAGCAGTCAGCCTGCGCAACCGCCGCCGCCGCCAGTGCGCGAGTGGAGGTGGATGTGGAGGTGGAGGCGGAGGCGGAGGCGTGGGTGGACGACCCGAGCGGTTGACTCCCCCAGACGCCGAAATGGACCGCGGCTGCGACTGGTGAATCCATTTCAGGCAGGCGGGGCGCAACTTGGTTGGGTTGGTGGGTTCTCCATTTTCGCCCTCCCTTCGATCCCCTTGAGATAAGACGGAATTGGGGTCGCTCGCTCTGCTCGGGCGGCTGGGGCGGCTGGGCTCGGGTTCGCTTCGGATGCCGCCGGGACAGACAGTGGTGCGCCGCGTGCCTTTCCGTGACTCGCCGCAGATTCCCGCAACCGAACGCGAGCGCCTAGCTAGAGATAGCCCCATGCGCTGTCGCTCCGCGAGGTCGCTTTCCGGTTAGCTCACGCCTTTCTGCCCGTGTCCTGTTTTCTGTTCAGTCCGTCCACTGGGCAGCGATGGCGCGGCAGGCTGGACTTGGAGACTTGGACGGACGGGTGATCGGTTTTCTCCCAGTAGTACCATCGATCGTTTTTGCGGGCCAAGGAGGTCAGTGGGAAAGCGGCACGGCTTTCTCGGCCTTGATGGTTGGTTTTGGCTCGATGCACGTTTCGAACTGCTGTCCAGCTAGTTTCCGGTGTCAGCTCTGGCGTCCCGACGGTTCCGCCGTGGTTCACGCTTTTGCGCGGAGCGTGGGCAAATGAGTGCATGACATATAAAAAAGCTAAGGTGATTAGAGTCGTCGGAGGGATTAGTAGAGCAATTACCAAAAGGATAAGCATATCTGGCAAAATTTTCTCTATAAAGATGGGGCCAAGGCCCGGAATTGTCCCGCTCCACCACTGTGCGCATGTTCCTCGCTTGGCGTGGGGCCACCGCTCGCCTTGGTAGAGACTTGAAGCTAGCCATCCAACCAAACCCACTTACGTTTTATTTCAACAAACCGGATGAATTACATGCAATTCAATTATTTTCATCTAAACCGAAACACATTTGTTACATTTATGACATATCACTAAAAAAGCAACTGGACCTTACTCTAAACCTACGGTGGCGCCCATCCTCCAAGTTCTTGTTGTTTCCCACCGCCGTTGGTCGTGTCTAGGTCCGGCGAGGATAAGACCCGTGAAGTGAAGGTGCGTTTACAGGTGAGGAAGAGTAGGACATGAGACACAGATCGGCCCATTTGGCACTCGAGGCCCCGCCGCCTCCCATGAAATAATCCTCTCGTTGGAGGTCCCAACCGACGATCAAATCTCGGGCAAGTAACACACCGATGACAAAGGGAACAACGTATGTTGTTGTGCGGTTTGATCGATGAAGATCTTCGTAGAATATGTAGGAACCAATATGAACATCCAGGTTCCGCTATTGGTTATTGACCGGAGATGAGTCTCGGCCATGTCTACATAGTTCTCGAACCCGTAGGGTCCGCATGCTTAACGTTCGGTGACGATCGGTATTATGAGTTTATGTGTTTTGATGTACCGAAGGTAGTTCGGAGTCCCGGATATGATCACGTACATGACGAGGAGTCTCGAAATGGTCGAGACATGAGGATCGATATATTGGACGGCTATATTCGGACACTGGAAGTGCTCTGGGTGATTTCGAAGAAAACCGGAGTGCCAGAGGGTTATCAGAACCCCCCCACCCGGGGGGGCTAATGGGCCACATGGGACTTAGTGAAGAGAGAGAGGGCCAGCCAGGGCAGGCCGCGCGCCCCCTCCCCCTCTAGTCTGAATTGGACTAGGGAAGGGGGGCGGCGCCCCCCTTTCCTTCTCCCTCTCCTCCTTCCTTTCCCCCTCCTAGTAGGACTAGGAAAAGGGGAGTCCTACTCCTACTAGGAGGAGGACTCCTCCTCTCCTGGCGTGCCCCAAGGGCCGGCCGGCCTCCCCCCTTGCTCCTTTATATACGGGGCAGGGGCACCCTAGAACACACAAGTTGATCATTGATCTCTTAGCCGTGTGCAGTGCCCCCCTCCATCATAATCCACCTCGTTCATATCGTCGTAGTGCTTAGGCGAAGCCCTGCGCCGGTAGCTTCATCATCACCGTCATCACACCGTCGTGCTGACGAAGCTCTCCCTCGACACTCAGCTGGATCGAGAGTTCGTGGGACGTCACCGAGCCGAACGTGTGCAGATCGCGGAGGTGCCGTACTTTCGGTACTAGGATCGGTCGGATCGTGAAGACGTACGACTACATCAACCGCGTTGTCATAACGTTTCCACTTACGGTCTACGAGGGTATGTGGACAACACTCTTCCCCTCTCGTTGCTATGCATCACCATGATAGATCTTGCATCTGCGTAGGAAAATTATGAAATTACTGTGTTCCCCAATAGTGGCATCAGAGCCAGGTCTATGCGTAGATGTTATATGCATGAGTAGAACACAAAGGAGTTGTGGGCGTGGGTATATACATATTTCTTGCCGTCACTAGTTGATTCTTGATTCAGCGGTATTGTTGGATGAAGCGGCCCAGACCGACATTACGCGTACGCTTACGCGAGACTGGTTCTACCGATGTGCTTCGCACACAAGTGGCTGGTGGGTGTCATTTTCTTCAACTTTAGTTGAATCGGATTCAATGAACAAGGTTCTTTATGAAGATCAAAAAGCAATCACTATACCGCATTATGGTTTTTGATGCGTAGGTAAGAACGATTCTTGCTCAGCCCGTAGCAGCCACGTAAAACTTGCAACAACAAAGTAGAGGACGTCTAACTTGTTTTTGCAGGGCATGTTGTGATGTGATATGGTCAAGACATGATGCTAAATTTTATTGTATGAGATGATCATGTTTTGTAACACAGTTATCGGCAACTGGCAGGAGCCATATGGTTGTCGCTTTATTGTATGAAATGCAATCGCCATGTAATTGTTTTACTTTATCACTAAGCGCTAGCGATAGTCGTAGAAGCAATAGTTGGCGAGACGACAACGATGCTTCGATGAAGATCAAGGTGTCAAGCCGGTGACGATGGTGATCATGACGGTGCTTTGGAGATGGAGATCAAAGGCACAAGATGATGATGGCCATATCATATCACTTATATTGATTGCATGTGATGTTTATCCTTTATGCATCTTATTTTGCTTAGTTCGGTGGTAGCATTATAAGATGATCTCTCACTAAATTTCAAGGTATAACTGTTCTCCCTGAGTATGCACCTTTGCTACAGTTCGTCGTGCCGAGACATCACGTGATGATCGGGTGTGATAAGCTATACATTCACATACAACGGCGCAAGCCAGTTTTGCACACGTAGAATACTCGGGTTAAACTTGACGAGCCTAGCATATGCAGATATGGCCTCGGAACACTGAGACCGAAAGGTCGAGCGTGAATCATATAGTAGATATGATTAACATAGTGATGTTCACCATTGAAAACTACTCCATCTCACGTGATGATCGGACATGGTTTAGTTGATTTGGATCACGTGATCATTTAGATGACTAGAGGGGTGTCTATCTAAGTGGGGGTACTTAAGTAATTTGATTAATTGAACTTTAATTTATCATGAACTTAGTACCTGATAGTATTTTGCATGTCTATGTTGTTGTAGATAGATGGCCCGTGTTGTTGTTCCATTGAATTTTAATGTGTTCCTAGAGAAAGCTAAGTTGAAAGATGATGGTAGCAACTACACGGACTGGGTCCGTAACTTGAGGATTATCCTCATTGCTGCACAGAAGCATTACGTCCTGGAAGCACCGCTAGGTAACAAACCCGCTGCAGGAGCAACGCCAGATGATGTGAACACCTGGCAGAGCAAAGCTGATGACTGCTCGATAGTTCAGTGTGCCATGTTTTACGGCTTAGAACCGGGACTTCAATGACGTTTTGAACGTCATGGAGAATATGAGATGTTCCAGGAGTTGAAGTTAATATTTCAAGCAAATGCCCGGATTGACAGATATGAAGTCTCCAATAAGTTCTACAGCTGCAAAATGGAGGAGAATAGTTCTGCCAGTGAACATATACTCAGAATGTCTGGGTACCACAACCACTTGACTCAGCTGGGAGTTAATCTTCCTGATGATAGTGTCATTGACAGAATTCTTCAATCACTGCCACCAAGCTACAAGAGCTTCGTGATGAACTATAATATGCAAGGGATGGATAAGGAGATTCCTGAGCTCTTCGCAATGCTAAAGGCTGCGGAGGTAGAAATCAAGAAGGAGCATCAAGTGTTGATGGTCAACACAAGACCATAAGTTTCAAGAAAAAGGGTAAAGGGAAGAAGGGGAACTTCAAGAAGAATAGCAAGCCAGTTGCCGCTCAAGTGAAGAAACCCAAGTATGGACCTTAGCCTGAGACTGAGTGCTTCTACTGCAAAGGGACTGGTCACTGGAAGCGGAACTGCCCCAAGTATTTGGCGGAGAAGAAGGATGGCAAAGTGAAAGGTATATTTGATATACAGGTTATTGATGTGTACCTTACTAATGCTCGCAGTAGCGCCTGGGTATTTGATACTAGCTCTGTTGCTAATATTAGCAACTCGAAACAGGGGCTACGGATTAAGCGAAGATTGGCTAAGGACGATGTGATCGTCGTCGGCACGCTACCTCTACATCTACCTTCAGGATTAGTTTTAGACCTAAATAATTGTTGTTTGGTGCCAACGTTGAGCATGAACATTATATCTGGATCTTATTTGATGCGAGACGGTTATTCATATAAAATCAGAGAATAATGGTTGTTCTATTTATATGAGTAATATCTTTTATGGTCATAAACCCTTGATGAGTGGTCTATTTTTACTAAATCTTGATAGTAGTGATACACATGTTCAAAGTATTGAAGCCAAAAGATGTAGAGCTGATAATGATAGTGCAACTTATTTGTGGCACTGCCGTTTGGGTCATATTGGTGTAAAGCGCATGAAGAAACTCCATTTTGATGGACTTCTGGAATCACTTGATTATGAATCACTTAGTACTTGTGAACCATGCCTCATGGGCAAGATGACTAAAACCCCGTTCTCCGAAACAATGAAGCGAGCAACAGAGTTATTGGAAATCATACATACTGATGTATGTGGTCCAATGAACATTGAGGCTCGCGGCGGATATCATTATTTTCTCACCTTCACAGATGATTTGAGAATATATGGGTATATCTACTTAATGAAACAGAAGTCTGAAACATTTGAAAAGTTCAAAGAATTTCAGAGTGAAGTGGAAAATCATCATAACAAGAAAATAAAGTTTCTGCGATCTGATCGTGGAGGAGAATATTTGAGTTATGAGTTTGGTCTTCATTTAAAACAATTCTGAATAGTTTCGCAACTCACGCCACTTGGAACACCATAGCGTAATGGTGTGTCCGAACGTCATAATCATACTTTACTAGATATGGTGCGATCTATGATGTCTCTTACTGATTTACCGCTATCATTTTGGGGTTATGCTTTAGAGACGGCTGCATTCACGTTAAATAGGGCACCATCTAAATCCGTTGAGACGACACCTTATGAACTATGGTTTGGCAAGAAACCCAAGTTGTCGTTTCTTAAAGTTTGGGGTTGTGATGCTTATGTGAAGAAGCTTCAACCTGATAAGCTCGAACCCAAATCGGAGAAATGTGTCTTCATAGGATACCCAAAGAAGATTGTTGGGTACACCTTCTATCACAGATCCGAAGGCAAGATATTCGTTGCTAAGAATGGATCCTTTCTAGAGAAGGAGTTTCTATCAAAAGAAGTGAGTGGGAGGAAAGTAGAACTTGATGAGGTAATTGTACCTGCTCCCTTATTAGAAAGTAGTTCATCACTGAAACCAGTTCCAGTGATTCCTACACCAGTAAGTGAGGAAGCTAATGATGATGATCATGGAACTTCTGATCAAGTTACTACCGAACCTCGTAGGTCAACCAGAGTGAGATCCGCACCAGAGTGGTACGGTAATCCTGTTCTGGAAGTCATGTTACTTGACCATGACGAACCTACGAACTATGAGGAAGCGATGATGAGCCCAGATTCCGCAAAATGGCTTGAGGCCATGAAATCTTAGATGGGATCCATGTATGAGAACAATGTGTGGACTTTGGTTGACTTTCCCGATGATCGGCAGGCCATAGAGAATAAATGGATCTTCAAGAAAAAGACTGACGCTGATGGTAATGTTACTATCTACAAAGCTCGACTTGTTGCAAAAGGTTTTCGACAAGTTCAAGGAGTTGACTACGATGAGACCTTCTCACCCGTAGTGATGCTTAAGTCCGTCCGAATCATGTTAGCAACTGCCGCATTTTATGATTATGAATTTTGGCAAATGGATGTCAAAACTGCATTCCTTAATGGATATCTTAAAGAAGAGTTGTATATGATGCAACCATAAGGTTTTGTCGATCCAAAAGGTGCTAACAAAGTGTGCACGCTCCAGCGATCCATTTATGGACTGGTGCAAGCCTCTTGGAGTTGGAATATACGCTTTGATAGTGTGATCAAAGCATATGGTTTTATACAGACTTTTGGAGAAGCCTGTATTTACAAGAAAGTGAGTGGGAGCTCTGTAGCATTTCTGATATTATATGTAGATGACATATTGTTGATCGGAAATGATACTGAATTTCTGAATAGCATAAAAGGATACTTGAATAAGAATTTTTCAATGAAAGACCTCGGTGAAGCTGCTTATATATTGGGCATCAAGATCTATAGAGATAGATCAAGACGCTTAATTGGACTTCCACAAAGCACATACCTTGATAAAGTTTTGAAGAAGTTCAAAATGGATCAGGCAAAGAAAGGGTTCTTGCTTATGTTACAAGGTGTGAAGTTTAGTCAGACTCAATGCCCGATGAAGATAGAGAGAAAATGAAAGTCATTCCCTATGCCTCAGCCATAGGTTCTATCATGTATGCAATGTTGTGTACCAGACCTGATGTGTGCCTTGCTATTAGTTTAGCAGGGAGGTACCAAAGTAATCCAGGAGTAGATCACTGGACAGCGGTCAAGAACATCCTGAAATACCAGAAAAGGACTAAGGATATGTTTCTCGTTTATGGAGGTGACAAAGAACTCATCATAAATGGTTACGTCGATGCAAGCTTTGACACCGATCTGGATGACTCTAAGTCACCAATCGAATACGTATTTTTATTATATGGTGGAACTGTGAGTTGGTGCAGTTCTAAGTAGAGCATCGTGGTAGGATCTACATGTGAAGCGAAGTACATAGCTGCTTCGGAAGCAGCAAATTAAGGAGTCTGGATGAAGGAGTTCATATCCGATCTAGGTGTCATACCTAGTGCATCGGGTCCAATGAAAATCTTTTGTGACAACACTGGTGCAATTTCCTTGGCAAAGGAATCTAGATTTCACAAGAGAACCAAGCACATCAAGAGATGCTTCAATTCCATCCGCGATCAAGTCAAGGAGGGAGACATAGAGATTTGCAAGATACATACGGATCTAAATGTTGCAGACCCGTTGACTAAGCCTCTCTCACGAGCAAAACATGATCAACACCAAGACTCCATGGGTGTTAGAATCATTACTATGTAATTTAGATTATTGACTCTAGTGCAAGTGGGAGACTGAAGGAAATATGCCCTAGAGGCAATAATAAAGTTGTTATTTATATTTCCTTATATCATGATAAATGTTTATTATTCATGCTAGAATTGTATTAACTGGAAACTTAGTACATGTGTGAATACATAGACAAACAAAATGTCACTAGTATGCCTCTACTTGACTAGCTCGTTGAATCAATGATGGTTATGTTTCCTAACCATAGACATGAGTTTTCATTTGATTAACGGGATCACATCATTAGAGAATGATGTGATTGACTTGACCCATCCGTTAGCTTAGCACGATGATCGTTTAGTTTGTTGCTATTGCTAACTTATACATGTTCCTATGACTAAGAGATCATGCAACTCCCGAATATCGGAGGAACACTTAGTGTGCTATCAAACGTCACAACGTAACTGGGTGACTATAAAGATGCTCTACAAGTGTTTTCCGATGGTGTTTGTTGAGTTGGCATAGAACAAGATTAGGATTTGTCACTCCGAGTATCGGAGAGGTATCTCTGGGCCCTCTCGGTAATGCACATCACTATAAGCCTTGCAAGCAATGTGACTAATGAGTTAGTTACGGGATGATGCATTATGGAACGAGTAAAGAGACTTGCCGGTAACGAGATTGAACTAGGTATTAAGATACCGACGATCGAATCTCAGGCAAGTAACATACGGATGACAAAGGGAGCAACATATGTTGTTGTGCGGTTTGACCGATGAAGATCTTCATAGAATATGTAGGAACCAATATGAGCATCCAGGTTCCGCTACTGGTTATTCACTGGAGATGAGTCTCAATCATGCCTACATAGTTCTCGAACCCGTAGGGTCCGCACGATTAACATTCGGTGACGATCGGTATTATGAGTTTATGTGTTTTGATGTACCAAAGGTAGTTCGGAGTCCCGGATATGATCATGTACATGACGAGGAGTCTCAAAATGGTCGAGACATAAAGATCGATATACTGGACGGCTATATTCGGACACTGGAAGTGTTCCGGGTGATTTCGAAGAAAACCGGAGTGCCGGAGGGGTTACCGGAATGCCCCTCCCCCCGGGGAACTAATGGGCCACATGTGCCTTAGTGGAGAGAGAGAGAGGGCCGTCCAGGGCAGGTCGCGCGCCCCTCCCCCTGTAGTCTGAATTGGACTAGGGAAGGGGGGGCGCCCCCCTTTCCTTCTCCCTCTCCTCCTTCCTTTCCCCCTCCAAGTAGGACTAGGAAAAGGGGAGTCCTACTCCTACTAGGAGGAGGACTCCGCCTCTCCTGGCGCGCCCCAAGGGTCGGCCGTCCTCCCCCTTGCTCCTTTATATATGGGGTCAGGGGGCACCCTAGAACACACAAGTTGATCATTGATCTCTTAGCCGTGTGCGGTGCTCCCTCCATCATAATCCACCTCGGTCATATCGTCATAGTGCTTAGGCGAAGCCCTGCACCGGTAGCTTCATCGTCACCGTCATCACGCCGTCATGCTGACGAAGCTCTCCCTTGACACTCAGCTGGATCGAGAGTTCGTGGGACGTCACCGAGCCGAACGTGTGCAGATCGCGGAGGTGTCGTACTTTCCGTACTAGGATCGGTCGGATCATGAAGACGTACAACTACATCAACTGCGTTGTCATAACGCTTCAGCTTACGGTCTACGAGGGTACATGGACAACACTCTTCCCCTCTCGTTGCTATGCATCACCATGATAGATCTTGCGTGTGCTTAGGAAAATTTTGAAATTGCTGCGTTCCCCAACATTTACATCGCATAAAATCAATATCAGACGGAGTCCAAATGCCACGAAACTTTACGGAGAATTTTTATTGGCCAGAAGGAACACAACGGGCCCTGGCTGTGCCTGGGGGTGCCTCGAGGTGGGCACAACCCACCAAGGCGCGCCAGGAGGCCCAGGCGCGCCCTGGTGGGTTCTGCCCACCTCTGGTGCCCCCCGGACCGCCTCTTTGCTCTATAAATACCCCAAAAATCCTGGAACCCTATGGCAGTCAACTAAATATTCATGCAGCCGCCGCAGAGTCCAGAACCACCAGATCCAATCTAGACAACATCTCAGATGGAGTTCACCACCTCCATTGGTGCCTCTCCGATGATGCATGAGTAGTTCTTTATAGACCTTCAGGTCCGTAGTTAGTAGCTAGATGGCTTCATCTCTCTCTCTCTCTCTTGATTCTCAATACAATGGTCTCTTGGAGATGCATATGATGTAACTCTTTTGTGGTGTGTTTGTTGGGACCGATGAACTTTGAGTTTATGATCAGATCTATCTTTTTATATCCATGAAAGTTATTTGAGTTTCTTTGATCTCTTATATGCATGATTGCTTATAGCCTCGTATTTCTTCTCCGATATTTGGGTTTTGTTTGGCCAACTTGATCTATTTGTTTACCCATCGTTTGCTATTTTTCTCGAGAGAAGCCACTAGTGAAGCCTACGGCCCCCGGGTCTTTCTTCTCATATATTTGCCTTTGCGATCTACTTTTCTCTTGCATTTATTTTGAGATCTATTAATCCAAGAACCCAAAAATACCTTGCTGCAATTTTTCTTTAGTTATTTTATTTGGCGTTCGATCTATCAATCTACTAAAAATTTACCTCACGTCCGTTTGCCTATCTCGAGGCGCCGTACCCCGAAAGGGATTGACAACCCCTTTAACACGTCGAGTTGCGAGGATTTGTTATTTGTGTGCAGGGGCTGTTTATGTTGTGTTGCTTGGTTCTCCTACTGGTTCGATAACCTTGGTTTCATAACTGAGGGAAATACCTACCGCTGCTGTGCTGCATCATCCCTTCCTCTTTGGGGAAATACCGACGTAGCTTCAAGCGACATCAAAAGGTATTTGTGGCACCGTTACCGGGGAGGATCTTCAACATATACCAGGTTCCTAATCACAAATCTCACCCCCTCGCAATTTACAATATTTGTCATTTGCCTCTCGTTTTCCTCTCCCCAACTTCACAAAAATTTGCCGTTTTATTCACCTCTCCTTTTCCTTTCGCCGTTTTCTTGCCGGATCTGTTTTTGAGTGCAATTTTGTTGTGTGGTCATCATGACTCAAGAGAACACCAAGTTATGTGATTTCTCAAATACCAACAACAATGATTTTATTGGCACTCCGATTGCTCCTCCCGCCGCTAGTGCGGAGTCTTGTGATATTAATACTGCTTTGTTGAATCTTGTTATGAAAGACCAATTTTTTGGTACTCCTAATGAGGATGTCGCGTCCCATCTTAATACCTTCGTGGAATTATGCGATATGCAAAAGAAAAAAGATGTGGACAATGATGTGGTCGAGATGAAATTATTTCCGTTCTCTTTGCGTGATTCTGCAAAATTTTGGTTTTCTTCTTTGCCTCGCAATAGTATCGATTCTTGGAATAAGTGCAAAGATGCTTTTATCACTAAGTATTTTCCTCCCGCAAAAATTATTTCCCTTAGAACCCAGATCATGAATTTCAAGCAACTTGAACATGAGCATGTTGCACAATCTTGGGAAAGGATGAAAATGATGCTAAGGAATTTCCCAACTCATGGGTTAAATCTTTGGATGATCATACAAAAATTTATGCGGGGTTGAATTTTGTTTCTCGTAATCTTTTAGATTCCGCTGCGGGTGGTACTTTTATGGAAATTACTTTGGGTGAATCCACCAAATTGCTTGATAATATTATGGCAAATTATTCGCAATGGCATACCGAAAGAGCTCCTACTAGTAAAAATGTTAATTCGGTTGATGCTCTTGTGAAATTGGCTGCTAGTAGAAGTGCTCCTATTGATCTTAATGATATGCCTTTGTCTACTTTGATTGAGCAAAATAGTGATGCCATAGATGTGAATTTTATCTCTCGAAACAATTTCGACAACAATGCTTATAGAGGTAATTTTAATCCTAGGCCTTTTCCTAGTAATTCCTCTAATAATTATGGTAATTCCTGTGGAAATAAATCTTATAATAATAATAGGAACACCTCTGATCTTGAGAATAATATTAAAGAATTTATCAATACACAAAAAGTTTTCAACACTTCCATAGAAGAAAATTTGAGTAAGATTGATGATTTGTCTAGAAGTGTTGATAGAATTGCTCATGATGTGGAAAATCTCAAGATGAATTTTTTTGTGCCTAAGGTTGATGAATCAATTAAAGCTCTTTATGTTTCTATGGATGAAAGTAAGAAAAGAACCGCTATGCTTAGAGCTAAAAGAGAATATTTAGAAAAAGCGTTTTCTAGTGATTTCTTTCGCAAAAGTGATGAAGATCTTAAAATGATTGGTGTTTCTTCTATTGATTCCTTGTTTAGTAAAGTTAATATTGATGAAAAAGGGGCTGGAGAAGAGTCAACTTTAGGTAGAAGGCATCCCAATATTCCGAAGGGTGGAAATCTTGTCGAGAAAATTGATGAAAGTGGGTTTGGAGAGGTCAAAACTTTAGCTAGTGATGTACCTACTCTTTTGGATTACAAAGACTTTAATTATGATAGTTGCTCTTTGATTGATTGTATTTCTTTATTGCAATCCATGATAAATTCACCCCATGCTTATGAACAAAATAAAGCTTTTACTAAACATATTGTGGATGCTATGATGAAAGCTCTTGAAGAAAAATTGGAATTAGAAGTTTCAATTGCTAGAAAATTGCATGATGAATGGGAACCTACTATCAAAGTCAAGATTAAAAATTATGAGTGTTTTGCCTTGTGTGACTTGGGTGCTAGAGTTTCTACAATCCCGAAATCTTTATGTGATGTGCTTAGTCTTACTAATCTTGAAGAGTGTTCTTTGAATTTGCACTTGGCAGATTCTACTATTAAAAAGCCTATGGGAAGAATTAATGATGTTCTTATTCTTGCAAGTAGGAATTATGTGCCCATATATTTTATTGTTCTTGATATTGATTGCAATCCGTCTTGTCCAATTATTCTTGGTAGACCGTTTTGACGCACTATCGGTGCCGTGATTGATATGAAAAAAGGCAATATTAAGTTCCAGTTTCCTTTGAGGAAGGGTATGGAACACTTTCCTAGAACTAGAATTAAGCCACCTTATGAATCAATCATGAGGGCATCTTATGGATCTCGAACCAAGGATGACAAAACTTAGATCCTTGCTTTATGCCTAGCTAAGGGCGTAAAACTATAGCGCTTGTTGGGAGGCAACCCAATGAATAAATTTTATTTTTTGCTTCCTATTTTTATGTGTTAGCATAATTATGCTAGTGTTATGGTTGTGTTTTTATGTTTTAATTAGTGTTTGTGCCAAGTAAATCCTTTAGGATCTTCTTGGGTGAGAGTTGTTTGATCTTGCTGAAAAAACAGAAACTTTTACGCTCACTAAATTAATTTTCATTTTTACCGGAGAGCAATACCCATTCAACTTGCAGTAGATCAATATAGAAATTTCTCAGGTCGTCCTAATTTTTCAGAATTTTTGGAGTTACAGAAGTATTAGAAATAGTCAGATTACTACAAACTGTTCTGTTTTGACAGATTTTGTTTTCTTTGTGTTGTGTGCTTATTTTGATGGCTCTATGGTTTTCTTTGATGAGTTTTTGCCATAGAAAAGTTGTAATACAGTAGATATAATGCAAGAACAAAATATGATTGGTTTACTACAACACTTATAGTAGTGATTTGTTTTCTTATACTAACGGATCTCACGAAGACTTTTGTTGAATTTTGTGTGATTGATGTTTTCAAGTTTTTGGTTATCTTACGATGGATGAAGGAATAAGGATTAGGAAGAGCCTAAACTTGGGGATGCCCCGGCATCCCAAGCTATTATCCAAAAGAAATCAAGCAACTAAGCTTGGGGATGCCCCCGAGTGGCACCCCCTCTTTCTTCTAGCAACCCTCGGTATTTTACTCGAAGCTATATTTTTATTCGTCACATACTATGTGTTTTGCTTGGAGCGTCTTGTATGATATGAGTCTTTGCTTGTTTTATTTTGTGTTTTAAGTCTTGATTCTTTGCTGGACACACCTATTTGAGAGAGCCAAAATTATGTCATGACTTGTTAGAATTGCTCTCTATGCTTCACTTAAATTTTTATGAGCAATGCACTTGCTCTAGTGCTTCACTTATATCTTTTTGAGCA
Source organism: Triticum urartu (assembly GCF_003073215.2). Lineage (NCBI taxonomy): Eukaryota > Viridiplantae > Streptophyta > Magnoliopsida > Poales > Poaceae > Triticum > Triticum urartu. Next base: position 543,542,986 of record NC_053024.1, read on the forward strand.
CGGTGTGCTTTAGTATTTTTTAAGAAATGCTCTCTTGCTTCACTTAGATTTATTTGAGAGTTCGTAAAATTTTCAAGAAAATTATCTCTTGCTTCACTTAAATTAATTTGGGAGAAATAAAAATTTATTATGCTCATGATCTTCACTTATATTTGTTGGAGCTTGTCAAAAAAATACATGAAAATTAGTCCCAAGGTGATAGATATCCAAGAAGGATATAATAACAACTTTCATGAAGATCATTGGACAAAATAAACTTGATTCTTAGTAATAGTTTTGAGATATGATGATGTGATATGTGATTTATGTTGATGAGTAACTATGCTTTAGTAAGAACATTGGTGTTAAGGTTTGTGATTCCCTATGCAAGTAAGAAAGTCAATAGTCATGCAATGAAATTATATCCTACTTATGGTGCATTACTCGGTGTTATTTATGCTTAATGCTTGCTTATGAGATTATCTGTTTCTTAGTTGGTCGCTTCCCAATCTTTTGCTAGCCTTCATTTTGCACTAAGTATGATCACTACTTGTGCATCCAAAAACCTTTAACCTAGTTTTTGCCACATGAGTCCACTATATCTACCTATACGCGGTATTCTTTTGCCGCTCTAAGCAAATTTGCATGTGCCATCTCTAATTTTCAAAATAAACTTCTCTTTTGTGTGTTTGTTTCACTCGCGGAGCGGTGAGGGGTGGCTAATATTTTCCATGCTAGATGTGTTATTCTCAAGATGAGTGTTTATTCACTTGTCATTGCACGAGAGTAAGGCAAAGGTATTAGGGATGCCCAGTCCAGAAATGCAAAAAAATGAATTTACTTTATGTTGTCAAAATAATAAATTCCTTGGAAAGTGTTGGTATGGAGGGCAACCGTGGATATGGCTAGCCATGGAAAGTGAAAGTATGGTGGAGAAAGGAATAAACTTTATTTTCTGTTTGGGAACCGCCTATGACATATCTATGCATGGAAAGTATTGGGAACTCTAAGTCGTTTACGTTGGTGGGATGGATACACCTCTCAAAATGTTTTTATCTCTAAGTTTTTCGCTTTGAACTCTGGCACCTCTACAAATCCCTACTTCCCTCTGCGAAGGGCCTTTCTTTTACTTTATGCATTTTTTATTTTGAGTCTCCATGTTGTCTTATAAAAGCACCAACTAGGAGGCAATATGATCATACTTAAGTATTGGGTGTAGCTAATATTCGAGTGTGTCTCATGAATGGATCAATGTTTGAGCATGATGGGCTTGGGATAACTTATTTTAGCGTTGATATTTTGAAACACATGGTTGCTTATTGATATGCTTGAGTATCTAAATTATCATGTCAAAACTAGACTATTGCTTTGAACAACTAAAATTCCAATTGTCCATGCTATAAAGAAAAGAATATGATATGACATGATAGGCAGCATTCCACATCAAAAATTCTGTTTTTATCACTTACCTACTCGAGGACGAGTAGGAGTTAAGCTTGGGGATGCTGATATGTCTCCAACGTATCTATAATTTTTGATTGTTCCATGCTATTATATTATCAATCTTGGATGTTTTATAATCATTTTATAGTCGTTTTATATCCTTTTTCGGTACTAACCTATTGACATAGTGCCAAGTTCCAGTTCCTATTTTTCACAGAAAATCAATATCAGACGGAGTCCAGATGCCACAAAACTTTACGGAGAATTTTTATGGGCCATAAGGAACACAACGGGCCCTAGCTGTGCATGGGGGGTGCCAGAGGGGACACAACCCACCAGGGCGCGCCAGGAGGCCCAGGCGCGCCCTGGTGGGTGATACGTCTCCGTCGTATCTACTTTTCCAAACACCTTTGCCCTTGTTTTAGACTCTAACGTGCATGATTTGAATGGAACTAACCCGGATTTACGTTGTTTTCAGCAGAATTGCCATGGTGTTATTTTTGTGTAGAAATAAAAGTTCTCAGAACAACCTGAAAATCAACAGAGAATTATTTTGGAATATATAAAAAATACTGGAAGAAAGATCCACGCCAGGGGGCCCACATCCTGTCCACGAGGGTGGGGGGCGCGCCCTACCCCCTGGGCACGCCCCGTGCCTCGTGGGCCCCTTGATGCTCCACCGACGTCAACCCTGACTCCATATATTCACTTTCGGGGAGAAAAAACCAGAGAGAAGGATTCATCGCACTTTACGATATGGAGCCGCCGCCAAGCCCTAAACTCTCTCGGGAGGGCTGATCTGGAGTCCGTTCGGGGCTCCAGAGAGGGGAATCCGTCGCCATCGTCATCATCAACCTTCCTCCATCACCAATTTCATGATGCTCACTGCCGTACGTGAGTAATTCCATCGTATGCTTGCTGGACGGTGATGGGTTGGATGAGATTTATCATGTAATCGAGTTAGTTTTGTTAGGGTTTGATCCCTAGTATCCACTGTATTCTGAGACTGATGTTGCTATGACTTTGCTATGCTTAATGCTTGTCACTAGGGCCCGGGTGCCATGATTTCAGATCTGAACCTATTATGTTTTCATCAATATATGAGAGTTCTTGATCCTATCTTGCAAGTCTATAGTCACCTATTATGTGTTATGATCCGTTAACCCCGAAGTGACAATAATCGGGATACTTACCGGTGATGACCATAGTTTGAGGAGTTCATGTATTCACTATGTGTTAATGCTTTGGTTCGATACTCTATTAAAAGGAGGCCTTAATATCCCTTAGTTTCCAATAGGACCCCGCTGCCACGGGAGGGTAGGACAAAAGATGTCATGCAATTTCTTTTCCATAAGCACGTATGACTATATTCAGAATACATGCCTACATTACATTGATGAACTGGAGCTAGTTCTGTGTCACCCTAGGTTATGATTGTTACATGATTGATCGCATCCGGCATAACTCTCCATCAACGATCCAATGCCTACGAGCTTTTCCTATATTGTTCTTCGCTTATTTACTTTTCCGTTGCTACTGTTACAATAAATACAAAACCCAAAAATATTACTTTTGCTACCGTTACCTTTTGCCACCGTTACCACTACTATCATATTACTTTGCTACTAAATACCTTGCTGCAGATATTTGTTGGAAATATGCCCTAGAGGCAATAATAAAATGGTTATTATTATATTTCTTTGTTCATGATAATTGTCTATTGTTCATTCTATAATTGTGTTATCCGGAAACCGTAATACATGTGTGAATACATAGACCACAACACGTCCCTAGTAAGCCTCTAGTTGACTAGCTCGTTGATCAAAAGATAGTCATGGTTTCCTGACTATGGACATTAGATGTCATTGATAACGGGATCACATCATTAGGAGAATGATGTGATGGACAAGACCCAATCCTAAGCTTAGCTCAAAGATCGTGTAGTTCGTTTGCTATAGCTTTTCTGAATGTCAAGTATCATTTCCTTAGACCATGAGATTGTGCAACTCCCGGATACCGTAGGAATGCCTTGGGTGTGCCAAACGTCACAACGTAACTGGGTGACTATAAAGGTACATTACAGGTATCTCCGAAAGTGTCTGTTGGGTTGGCACGAATCGAGACTGGGATTTGTCACTCCGTATGACGGAGAGGTATCTTTGGGCCCACTCGGTAATGCATCATCATAATGAGCTCAAAGTGATCAAGTGGTTGATCACGGGATCATGCATTATGGTACGAGTAAAGTGACTTGCCGGTAACGAGACTGAACAAGGTATTGGGATACCGACGATCGAGTCTCGGGCAAGTATCGTACCGATTGACAAAGGGAATTGTATACAGATTGATTGAATCCTCGACATCGTGGTTCATCCGATGAGATCATCGTGGAGCATGTGGGAGCCAACATGGGTATCCAGATCCCGCTGTTGGTTATTGACCGGAGAGTCGTCTCGGTCATGTCTGCATGTCTCCCGAACCCGTAGGGTCTACACACTTAAGGTTCGGTGACGCTAGGGTTGTTAGGAAGACTTATATGTGATTACCGAATGTTGTTCGGAGTCCCGGATGAGATCCCGGACGTCACGAGGAGTTCCGGAATGGTCCGGAGGTGAAGATTTATATGTAGGAAGTTGTCATACGGTCACCGGAAAGGTTCGGGGGCATATCGGTATTGTACCGGGGCCACCGGAGGGGTTCCGGGGGTCCACCGGGAGGGGCCACCTCTCTCGGAGGGCCTAATGGGCTCTAGAGGAAAGGGGAACCAGCCCTACATGGGCTGGCCGCATCCCCCCCTTGGGCCCATGCGCCTAGGGTTGGGGGGAAACCCTAAAGGGGGCGCCCCCTTGCTTGGGGGGCAAGCCCCCTCCCCTTGGCCGCCGGCCCCCCCTCTAGGTCTCATCTAGATGGGGTCGGCCCCCTTCCTCCTTCCCCTATAAATAGAGGGGCAAGGGGAGGGCTGCAGACAACATCCAAGGCGCAGCCCGTCCCCTCCCCAACACCTCTCCTCCTCCGTAAGAGCTTGGCGAAGCCCTGCTGGAGTACTGCAGCTTCACCACCACCACGCCGTCGTGCTGCTGTTGGAGCCCTCTTCCTCAACCTCTCCCTCCTCCTTGCTGGATCAAGGCGCGGGAGACGTCCTCGCTCCGTACGTGTGTTGAACGCGGAGGTGCCGTCCGTTCGGCGCTAGGATCTTCGGTGATTTGGATCACGACGAGTACGACTCCATCAACCCCGTTCTCTTGAACGCTTCCGCTCGTGATCTACAAGGGTATGTAGATGCACTCCTCTCCCCCTCGTTGCTAGATGACTCCATAGATAGATCTTGGTGATGCGTAGAAAATTTTAAAATTCTGCTACGTTACCCAACAGTGGTATCAGAGCCAGGTTTATGCGTAGTTACTATGCACGAGTAGAACACAAAGCAGTTGTGGGCGTCGATATTGTCAATTTGCTTGCCTCTACTAGTCTTATATTGATTTGGCGGCATCGTGGGATGAAGCGGCCCGGACCAACCTTACACGTACGCTTACGTGTGACCGGTTCCACCGACTGACATGCACTAGTTGCATAAGGTGGCTGGCGGGTGTCTGTCTCTCCCACTTTAGTCGGATTGGATTCGATGAACAGGGTCCTTATGAAGGGTAAATAGAAATTGGCAATTCACGTTGTGGTTTTGGCGTAGGTAAGAAACGTTCTTGCTAGAAACCTATAGCAGCCACGTAAAAACTTGCAACAACAATTAGAGGACGTGTAACTTGTTTTTGCAGCAAGTGTTTTGTGATGTGATATGGCCAAAGGATGTGATGAATGATATATGTGATGTATGAGATGATCATGTTCTTGTAATAGGAATCACGGCTTGCATGTCGATGAGTATGACAACCGGCAGGAGCCATATGAGTTGTCTTTATTTATTCATGACCTGCGTGTCAACATAAACGTCATGTAATTACTTTACTTTATTGCTAAAGCGTTAGTCATAGTAGTAGAAGTAATAGATGACGAGACAACTTCAAGAAGACACGATGATGGAGATCATGATGATGGAGATCATGGTGTCATGCCGGTGACAACGATGATCATGGAGCCCCGAAGATGGAGATCAAAAGGAGCAAATGATATTGGCCATATCATGTCACTATTTGATTGCATGTGATGTTTATCATGTTTTGCATCTTATTTGCTTAGAACGATGGTAGCTTAAATAAGATGATCCCTCGAAATAATTTCAAGAAAGTGTTCCCCCTAACTGTGCACCATTGCGAAGGTTCGTTGTTTCGAGGCACCACGTGATGATCGGGTGTGATAGATTCTAACATTCGAATACAACGGGTGTAAGCCAGATTTACACACGCAATACACTTAGGTTGACTTGACGAGCCTAGCATGTACAGACATGGCCTCGGAACACAGAAGACCGAAAGGTCGAGCATGAGTCGTATAGAAGATACGATCAACATGAAGATGTTCACCGATGTTGACTAGTCCGTCTCACGTGATGATCGGACACGGCCTAGTTAACTCGGATCATGTTATACTTAGATGACTGGAGGGATGTCTATCTGAGTGGGAGTTCATTGAGTAATTTGATTAGATGAACTTAATTATCATGAACTTAGTCTAAAATCTTTGCAATATGTCTTGTAGATCAAATGGCCCACGTTGTCCTCAACTTCAACGCGTTCCTAGAGAAAACCAAGCTGAAAGACGATGGCAGCAACTATACGGACTGGGTCTAGAACCTAA